>NC_054380.1:20512500-20812500 GCF_017654675.1 Xenopus laevis | reverse complement strand
GGACCCAGTCATTTTGTTTGAAAGTGAACAACCCATTTAAATTGCACCTGTTGGGCAAAAATATTATCCCCAACCAAACGTGTGGGCTACTAGAGCTTCCAAATCCATTTAGGGGTAACAGTAGTTTGTTTGTTTTTTTAAATTGCCCCCCATCAGCACTAGGACACTCACAGGGAGCTCCTGATGCGAGCGGCCATGTTAGCCCAACCGCTTCTGACATCACATACATAATGAGCAAGTAGCAGCATTCTCTCATTATGTGCATGTTTGTACCTGGTTGCTCGTACCGGGAGCCTCTTTCCCGGTGCAGGTGGCCTAGTGCTGGGGGAGGGGGCAATTTAGCTATTAGCCTGCACCTTTGGTTAGGGATAATATTTTTGCTCAACAGGTGCCCATTAATATTTTAGTATTTTCTTTCAATGTTTGATCCCTGTTGGGTTCTTCATCAGGTGGATATGCACAAACAACACTATGGGGCAGATTTACTAAACGGCAAAGTGGCTGTCACTTACGAAAATTCGCCAAAACTCCCATCCACAGGGACATCGCCAATTTACTAACAGGTGTAGAGGACAATTTGATAGCGAAAGAGACCGTCACTAGCACTGTTTTGCACCCTGTCACCAAGCGAATTTTCACTCAGGTGAACAATTGTTAATGGAAAATTCGCACTTTAGTGAATTTGCAGATTAAGTTTCCCCTTTAGCCAGTTTCCTTTGCCACCTTAGACCTGGCGAACTGATAAGATGAAGCTACATCCTCCTCAATTTTATGTCAGTGACATCATATCCTGTATGCCGAAAAGTCATAAAAAGTATTAAAAAAAAAAAGACAAGAGAGATTGTCTTCAAAAGTTCTACTAAAAATGTTTGTGTTAACATTTTTTTTCCAACCATTTGAGGGGCATGCCACATTTGTTTTAGGGTGGGATCGTGTCTAGGCCATTAGAGGATCTCTTTTTGTCTTTATTTTGCTTCCTTGGACATTTGTAATAATAAGTGGCCACTTCAAGCATTGGCACCAACATCTCTAATAAAGACATATACTGTATATGACCTATATGTACCTGCCCTATTCAAATTGAAGCGTAAGAGTACGAAGAAAGTTTTGCTAGGCAGAATTGAATGCTAGCGAAAGTTCGCGAAGAAATGCTCCCACTGACAAATGAACGCTAGCAGAACTTCACCAGCTTTCAGCGGCAGAGAAGCAACCTCGCATTTTAGTGAATTAGTGTAGTGATAGCGAATTTGCACCTGGCAAAGTGTGGCTGATCCTTCGCAGGCGAAAATTCGCCCTTTAGTGTTTTTGCCTCTTTGAGGTTAAATTCACAATAAACAGGTTTCTAACCTGTAACCTGAAGACTAATGCTCACACTGAGCTATGAAACCACTCCGTGCTCCTAAGACTGACGTGACTCAGTACAATCTCATCACAAAGCATTAAGCACACTAATAATTTCCATAAATGAATCACATTGCGCTCACATAATCCATTTATATCACATGACACAATCAATCACAGAATGTTATGTGAGTAGACACTGTACTGAACTTGAATTAAAATGGAAGCAGGTGAAGCTGGTACCTTTAACGGATACATCTCCTTTAAATACTTCAAATAATGAGGACTTCATCCAATTTCCCTGCCTGAAACTAAACTCTCAGCCCAGTTTACAAATACAATTAAATGAAATGTCCAATGTCGAGGGCAGAGATGGGACATATGCATAGTAACATAGTAAGTTAGGTTGAAAAAAAAGACACATCCATCAAGTTCAACCTTTTAACTACTTTTAACCTGCCTAACTGCCAGTTGATCCAGAGGAAGCAAAAAACCCCATCTGAAGCCTCTCCAATTTGCCTCAGAGGGAGAAAATAATCCTTCCTGACTCCAAAATGTCAATCGGACCAGTCCCTGGATCAACTTGTACTATGAGCTATCTCCCATAATCCTGTATTCCCACCATCCAACCCCTTCTTAAAGCTATCGAATGTATCAGCCTGTACCACTGATTCAGGGAGAGAATCCCACATCTTCACAGCATTCACTGTAACAAACCACTTCCGAATATTTAGGCGGAACCTCTTTTCTTATAAACGGAATTGGTGATTTTGTGTCAGCTGGAAAGACCTACTGGTAAATAAAACATTAGAGAAATTATTATATGATCCCCTTATATATTTATACATAGTTATCATATCACCCCTTAAGCGCCTCTTCTCCAGCGTGAACATCCCCAATTTGGCCAGTCTTTCCTCATAGCTAAGATTTTCCATACCTTTTACCAGCTTAGTTGCCCTTCTCTGTAACCTCTCTAATACAATAATGTCCTGTTTGAGTGATGAAGACCAAAACTGTACGGAATATTTTAGATGGGGTCTTACCAGTGCTCTATACAGTGGAAGAATGACCCCCTCCTCCAGTGAATCAATGCCCCTTTTAATTCAGCTCAAGACCTTATTTGCTGCTGACTGGCATTGCTTGCTACAGCCAAGTTTATTATCTACAAGGACTCCAAGGTCCTTTTCCAGTCCCATTAAGGGTATAAGTGGCTTGGATATATATAGATAGATAGATAGATAGATAGATAGATAGATAGATAGATAGATAGATGATAGATAGATAGATAGATAGATAGATAGATAGATAGATAGATGATAGATAGATAGATAGATAGATAGATAGATAGATAGATAGATAGATAGATAGATAGATAGATAGATATTGTGTGTGTGTATGACATTTTCACAATTAATATCATCTTATGAAATGGCAAGATAAAGCACTAATGAGAGCAAGCTAATGTACTGAATTTAATTTTAATTTGAGCTGAACCCCTCCGAAATCTGGTGGAAGAAACAATTTTAGAACCGGCATGCCGTAATTTGCTCAGAAACAAAGTTCAAAGCTGCTGAGCAAATTATTTATTTCCTATCTAATTTACTTTCCGTGCAACAGAAAGTAGCAGCGGCTTTAATGGGTGCTAAAATGGGGAAGCCAGAAAGATCAGAGAATGTTAACTTAATGGAATTAATGCTTTAATTAGAACTTTTACTTTTTTTTGTGATTGGCCTGAAATGCCTGTGTTTCTAGTGGTTTCTGGAAAAGTCTTTAACTCTGTGTTGTGATTTTTCCCTTTAGTGGTTTCCAGGGCCCTACAGAAAATAAAATAATCCCAGGATTTACACCTGTGCTGAATAGATACATATGTAACAGCAGCACAGTTGTATAAGTTGTATGACCACTCAATAATTGTCATTGATTATTATTGTACAAATAGAGCAAACCTTTTTCTCTGTAATAATAAAACAGGACCTTGTACTTGATCCCAACTAAGATATAATTAATCCTTATTTGGAAGCAAAACAAGCCTATTTGGGTTTATTTAATGTTTACATGATTTTCTAGAGGACAAAGGAGAAGGAAAGGTTAAAATTAAGTAAGCTTTATCAGAAAGGTCTATATAAATACACCAGTAAACCCTCAAAGCAATGTGGTCTGAGTCCTCTGTCAATAGAAAAACAGCATTTCGTTCCTTCTATTGTGTAAACATGGGATTCTGTATCAGACTTCCTGCCTTCCGCTTAAACCTCCAGGGCTAGGGCTTGAACATGCTCAGTTTGCTCCTCCTTCCCTCCCTGCTGTAATCTGAGCCTAGAGCTATGAGAAAGCAGGGAGAGACTCAGGCAGGAAGTGATGTCAAACCAAGCTAATATGGCAGCTGCTATCCTAAACAAACAGAGAGCTTCTAGAGCTGTTTACTCGGGTATGGTAAAGCCTTGGAGCTTTCCTTCTCCTTTAAGGTATGAAGATTAAGATTATAGAAAGGTCTATAATCATCCATTATCTGGAAAACCCAAGCATTCTGAATAACAGGTTCCATACCTGTATAAAGAATTGCCGTAGGTTGTTGCACTCCAAAACAGAGCAGCTACCCTCCCACATTGTCTTTGTCTGACAGCACTATATAGTTGTCCTCCCTTCCACCCTCTAACCTGTGTGATTCTGAGATGAGCAAGTTAGGGAGCAACAGAGGAGACAGATCACAACAGAGCTTTGTCCTTACTGCATGTGTTCTCTTAGAATTTTGTGTCCCACTTCCTATTCTCCAGCAACCCTCAGAGAACATCTCTTTTAATTTTATGATGAGGTCAATACTGGCTTTCAAGATAAGCAGAGGGTAACGGGTCAGATTGAAGGTAAAGCTGTTGGTCAGCAGGTAAAAAAATAAGTATTAGCAAGGCACTCAAATAGTAAAAAAAATAATTTATTTTTACTGCATATTAGGCAAAAGCATTGAGACCCCAGAAAAAATACGGGACCCAAGTGAACCCACGCAGGTCTCTAGTATTAAAGTTGCCAAAATGTTTCATTCCATTACAAGTTTACCTTAAAGGAGAAGGAAAGCTATCGAGGCATTTTATTGCCAATAGATTAGCTGCAATAGTGCAAGCTAGAATGCTATATTTATTCTGTAGAATGTTTTACCATACCTGAGTAAAAAGCTCTAGAAACTCTCTGTTTGTCTAGAATAGGAGCTGCAGTATTAACATGCTGTGACATCACTTCCTGCCTGAGTCTCTCCCTGCTCTGGGCTCAGATTACAGTAGAGAAGGGAGGGGTGGGGGGAGAGGAGCAAACTGAGCATGCTCTTGCCCAGGGCAATGAGGTTTAAGCTGAAGGCAGGAAGTCTGATACAGAAGCCCATGTGTACACAATAGAAGGAAAAAAATGCAGTGTTTCTTTTGACTGGGGACTCAGAGCAGCGCTACTTTTGGGGTTTACTGGTATATTTAGATGGACCTTTCTGATAAGGCTTACTTAGTTTTTACCTTTCCTTCTCCTTTAAGCAGAGGCCATACTGAGGGTGAAAACACAGGTGTACTGAAACCAGGTTTGGCGATCATCTTCTGTTTCCTCTTTCATTTTCACCACTGAGAAACAGACGGAAGGAATGTGATCTGTAATGAATAAAAATCAACGATGTGGCCTTGAAAAAAAATATTCAAAGTAAGAGAAGGATAATAAATGCCATTTTGCATCCCATTTTAATAAACAACAAGAAGCACAATACCTTATACAGTGTTATAACGGGTATGGTATGTTTATGGCTGACTTCTGGCATAGGTATAGATTTGGGGGCAATATTTATATCTGGCTGCTGGCACAGGTACACATCTGGGGCAATGTTTATGGCTGGCAAAGGAACAGATATAGGGGCAATATTTATGGCTGGCTGCTGGCACAGGAACAGATTTGGGGGCAATATTTATGGCTGTCTGCCGGCACAGGTACAGATTTGGGGGCAATTATTATGGCTGGCTGCTGGCACAGGTATAGATTTGGGGGCAATATGTATGGCTGGCACAGGTACAGATTTGGGGGCAATATTTATATAAATGAAAGTTTCATTAATGTGTTGTAAGGTTTGATTGTTAAAAAACTGTAACGGTAAGGTGTGAAATGGTAATACAGGATGGGGGTGCAAATTGAAGCCCTTGCCTAGGGTGCCGGACTACCCTGGCCAAGCCCTGATGATCTCCCTTGATTGGCATGGAGATCAGCCAATCGCTGATTGCCACGCCTTAGCCCTGCCCGGTTTTGCGCTCCATCTGCAACATCACTGGCCTGCCCCTCTGATGTCATGGCTCTGCCCCCTGCCTGGAAAGGTGCCAACCCTATGCCCAAGGCTAAAGAGGCAATTCACCTTCACATTCCCTTTTAGTATGATGTGGACCGTGGTATTCTAAGGGGCAGATTTACTAAGGTTTGAATGGTAAATTCGAATACAAATTTTTTGGTCAAAAATCACAAATTCGATTTTTAAAACCACCAACTCGAATTTGAATGTGAGATTTATCACAACTTGACCCTGGAAACCGCTCTAATTCGACTATTATCCACCTAAAACCTGCCGAGTTCATGTAGAAGTCAATGGCCGAGGTTGCTTGCACTATTTAAAGATGTTAACAGCAGCGATGAGCCAAATTTCGCTTCGAAAATTACACCCCATAAAATGTTGCCAGTCAAAAAATGTTGTGCGCCGACTACACAGTAGATAAGATATGCTCTGTATTTTACAATGGGATTCTTTAGAGTTTCTGAAGCACACGCCAGTTTTACCAGTGCAACACAATAGTACATTATATTGTCATTCCTTTAAAACACTTTCATTTTTTTGGTATTACTGTTCCTTTAAAGAGACAAGAGGAAGGAGCCCCCTGTCCCCCAGAGCTTACAATCTAAGTGGAAGGGTGACAGACACAAACAGGAATTGCCTTTCCCTTCTCTACAAAAGCATTTCCAGCAGTTTTTATTCAAGCACCGCGCACAGGATGAGCAGTAGCAAAGCAGACAAAGTACCTGTCTCACTCCGGGTACCAATCCACCTGTCACCAAGCCGCTTCCGGAAATAAGAGCAGGTGACACCGTGCAGCCCGCCCCTCAATGCTAATCCAGCCAATGGTAACGCGCGGCTCTCTTTATGTCAGTATAAATGCGCGTATAGGCAGGTTTCACTTTTACACGTCATCAGAGCGCGCCTGTTGTTTACATTAGCGGTCCCACGTGGAGTTGTCACTTTTACAAATAGAAACTCAAGGGCAACTTCAACTAACCGAGAAAATCGCCCATGGTCTGTTATTTCTTTCAGGGATCCAAAGAATGTGGTGTTCGTGGTTCTGTCTCTGTCTCTGTCCGGGCCACACACACAGATCAGCGCCCAGTGACATTGTATTAATTAGGAGCTCAACTATTTATTGACCATTCATACCTCCCAACTGTCCCTTTTTAGGAGGGACAGCCCCTCTTTTGACAGCTCAACCCTCAGTCCCTCATTTGTACTGGAAAGTCCCTATTTTCTCTGCACTGAACATCCAGAAAAAGAAACAAAGTTTCTCACTTAATTGGCTTTTAGCAGAGAGTACAGAACAGCCACAGGTGCAAATAAGATACTTTGTAACAATTTTGAGACACAAAAAAACAGTTTAGCTAAGGAGAAATATTTTCAAACATTCATAACCTGCCAAGTTTTGTAAAATGAACATGGTAATTAGTGGGGTGTGGCCACAGAAAGGGGCATGGTCAAAAACATTTTTGTCCCTCTTTTTACTTCCAAAATGTTGGGAGGTATGACCATTTGCAGCAGCCGCCGATCATTGCTCATGTGAGGAGACACCTTTGAAACGTATGAGAAGATGCTGAGTGCTTTAGTTCAGCAGGTGGGAGAGTTTGTGTGCAGGGGCAGCAGTTCTGGACAGAGGCTCTGGAGCCAGTGATTTCCACTTGTTATTTCGCTGCTGGGATAAAAGTCATACCCTCCAACAGTCCCGATTTTGACAGCTCAGCTCGCAGTCCCGGATTTGTTACTGAAATGTTTCCGATTTTCTCTTTGATCTGCATTGAACAGCCCGAAAAAGATAAAAAGTTTCTAACTTAATTGACTGGCAGAGAGCCCAAAATAGATACTTAGATACTTTTGTAATAGTTTAAGATATGCAAGTCTCTTGGGAGAACTTAGACTCACAGCTTACAGGAGAACTAAACCCCCTTGCTAATAAAAAACCCTACCATAGTACCTCCCCCCCCCCACGCACAGGTGTTCACACAAGAAAATGCCCCAAAGCTGGTAATTACCTCTGATTGCAGAGTCAGCGCAGTGGAGCTCACGGGGGCCATATTCAGCGCTTCGGAAAGTAAGCGCCGTATCGGTGCATGCGCAGTTGTAGCAATATATCGTCCTGAACAATTACGCATGCGGCGAAAGCCACGGAATTGCCAAAGAACCCAAAGATTCACGAAGCGCCCATGAACTCCGCTGCGCTGACTCTGCAAAAAGGGGTAATTACCAGCGTGGGGGCATTTACTTGTGTGAACACCTCTGCAGGGGGGGAGCAGGGAGAGGGGGACTATGGAGTGTAGGGGGTAGGGGTTTTTATTAGCAAGTGGGTTTAGTTCTCCTTTAAAGGGCAATTCATCTTCATTAGCAAAACTGTAATAACACATAAAAAACACAGAATTGTGGTCAACCTTTCAAAACCTGCCAAATTTTGTAAAATACACATAAAAATTGTAAAAAAAGCGACAGTTTGCTTATGCCATCTTCATTTTTCACTCTGCATCCCGGATCAGCTGCAAGAGAAGACTGGGACAGATGAAAACATGGCGCTGTGCTCACTAGAATAGTAGCTGATGGATTCTTCCTGGAAAAGTAGTTCCAGCACGGGGTCTGAGGTAAGTGATGATAATCGCTGATGGGCAGTGATTTACAAGGGATTTACCTTCTGCTTTCAACAGAATAAACTGTGTAATCATTTAAACTTTTCCTTATTCCTAAAACTATTCGATACAGTTTGTCAGCTGTTGGTTTCCTGTGTCACATATTGTGCATTTCAAGACTTTAGACACTATTGCATTGTTTAAGCTTAACTTAAGAAAAGGCAGACACTGCGACTGTTGAGGGCCAGGTATTGTGATATTGTTGCCACCCACTGGTAAATCATCAAGGCCAGGGATGTAGGCCAGTGATAGCCTCACTTTCCTTACCTGTTATGCCTTATGACCCTCTCATTGAAGTTCTCCATCTGCTCCCCCTCATGGACCTGCCCTCAGTCCTCCCATTCCCCTCCAATGCCCCCATGGCTTCACCCCTGCACAGACTGGTAACATTTACCACCAAAGGTGACAGTCCTCTATAGATAGCCCAGTAGGGCAATAGAGTGATAAGCAGTTTCATTTATATGTTTGCTTTTATCCCCAATAACCTCTAGATGTGGTTCTGCTATTATCTGTTTAAAAGGGTTGGTCACCTTTAAGTTAACTTTAGTATGCTGTAGAGAGGGGTATTCAGAGAAAATCTGCCATCAGTTTGTGCGACTAAATTCATGTGATTTTAAGGACTCGATCCAGCCAAATCCAAATTCTGCTGAAAAAGCCAGAATCTTGGATTTGGTGCATGCCTAATAATGATAAGGGACATTAATGGTTGCTATAGGACACTGAACTAGATCCAGATAATGTTGGCAGTTTGTAGCATTTCTTTCCTTCTATTGTGTACTCATGGGCTTCTGTATCAGACTTCCTGCCTTCAACTTAAACCTCCTTGCCCCGGGCGTGAGTAGTTTGCTCCTCTTCCCCTTCCCTCCTTTTTCTGCTGTAATCTGAGCCCAGAGCTATAAGTGAGCAGGGAGAGACTCAGGCAGGAAGTGATGTCACACCAAGCTAATACTGCAGCTGCTATCCTAAACAAACAGAGAGCTTCTAGAGCCTTTTTAAAACATTCTACAGAATATAGCATTCTATAGCTTGCACTATTGCAGCTAATCTATTGGCAATAAAATGCCTCCTTTAATGTAAGATTTCCAGGTCATGTGAAAAATAAGAGGCATATTTAGAAACTTTAGCTCAAAGCCAGTGGCCTTTATCTTTCAGTGATCTGTTCAGATGGATTAGTCAGGTTTTTTCCTATTATTTAGTATTTTGTGGCATCACCATTCTCGTGCTTAAAGGGTATTGTCATCCTGATGATTGCCTAAATGTTCTTTCAGTCAGAACCAACAAAGCCGTTCGAATGGACCATAGAACATTAAATCCAAGTGTCATTCAGTAATATCTTGTTAGTAGGGTAAAAGCTACCGAAACATTGGTGTAATATGAACGAATTCTATTCAGATGGGGAAACCATAAACCTCCTTGCTAACCACTGAATGGTGGGTGAGAATAACACCATGAAACATATCAGTGTAGCCCAGGGCCCCATTTAACAAATGGAAAAATAATCACACCAGGAACAGATGGGACCAGGGTCTCAAGATTTTGGATATTTTATCCATATACTTATAAGATGTGCTGTGCTTAATATAATGTGTTTATTTAGGAGGATTAAATTTCCATCTTTAAATTTCAATAAAACACAGCAAGCACATCTGAAAAAAGAAAAATTTCCATTGGATAGTGATTAAAAAAAACAGAATACTGCTATGTACTTAATTATATTATGTACACCTCATAATTTTGCCTATTTGTCAGACAGACTTGGCCTTTAATTGGACATTAGTCCCTTGAAGCTGCCGCTGCTATGTCTGTTTTGCTCACTTATATGTCTGTGAAGATGAAGTTCTGGCCTTCATTGTATGTAATACCCTCAAATCACATCTTGATTAAAGGCAGATTTATTCTGCCTCTAACATTTTAACATCAATAAAAAATAATATTCAGAATGTTCAAAACCAGGGGTCTTCCGGATAGTAGATGTAGATGTGCCATAATTTAGACCTTTACATCTTCATACCTTAAGTCTACTTGAAAATGATGTAGACATTAAATAAACCCAATCGGCTGGTTTTGCCTCCAATAAGGATTAATTATATCTTAGTTGGGATCAAGTACAAGCGACTGTTTTATTATTACACAGATAAAGGAAATAATTTTTTACAATTTCGATTATTTGGATAAAATGCAGTCTATGAGAGATGGCCTTTCCATAATTTCCGAGCTTTCTGCATAACAGGTTTCTGGATAATGGATTCCATACCAAGTCCTTTAACCAAGATGTTTTATTAAAATTGTATTATCAATGTTATAAAGTTGTATATCTTACTGAAAAATGATCATAGTTCAGATATTTAAACACTGTCCAATTGCAAGCAGCACATTCAACCTGTATAATAGTCCCAGTTGAAGATCTAGGTGCCCTAGAGGACAACTTTGTCTGCAGAACATGGTCTGGCCTCTGGGAAATGGAAACTTTGACTAACTGCCAGTCTAAAGTGGAACGTACATGTAAAGTTCTGCTCACTTGTCCAGTCACTGCCAAGTTGAAGTCAGACCACACACATGCTGGGCTACATCAGCCTAATTTGAGTGTTTGTTGCAGTTATGAAGTTTGGTCAGGCCTGGTTCAGAGGCCAATGGACCTGGTATAGGTAATATCTAAACAATCCTGATCTGATATTTATTACCAAAAAAGTAATTTTGCTCCCATTTCCAAGCTAAGAGGTTGCTTGTGCAGTCAACTGGCACCAAAAGTTTCTATGAACCTTTTACAATCCAACGTGCCCAGGCTTTTCCAGACGTTGGAGGAGCTTATTATATTAATGGTGCAGTGAAACATTCCCTACTACAATGAAAGGCCTGCATTGTCTTTGACATTTCTCTCATATCTACATTAAAACAAACCATTATATTTTTTTTAATTTCTAGCTTTGTGCATTAAAAAAATGAATTTAAAGCGGGTCCCGTCTCCCCATTTAATTTTTTGCGAAGGGAAAACAAATGAAGCATGCAAGAAATGGTGTGTGGCTCTATCCTTGAGAAAAATATACAAATTCAAAATGAAGAAAAAAAGAAGAAAGTATAAATTATGAAATGGTCCCTCACCAGGGCAACCCTCCAAGGGTCCAAGGGTTGCCAATCAATTTTCTTCAATATGTAAGATTCAAAGTGGGGTGAGGCCCATTTTCTAGTGAAGCAGTAGCCCAAATATTATTAAGTTAAAAAAGACTTTATTAGGACATATAAGCCTCAATAAACAGTCTTCGTTTTAAAGTTAAGAAAACAAATGAAGCATCTAAGGTATAACCGGTTGCCAGAGGGATTCGGTCAACACCTCCCAGACGAGCCTTTCTTTTGGTACTTTTCAAGCCTCTCTAATCAGTCACAAATCCTTTAAACAGCCTTCAACCACTCTGTATTATTTTGAGAACAATTTTACAGTGTGCAAAACAATGTCCTTGATTAAAACCGGTTGCAACCGTTCGTTTGCCAAATATTAAAAAGAGTGCCCCTGTTTGGTATAACAGGCTCTTACCTGCCCGCCTGTACAATTAGAATACATTTCCAACACATATATATCAGGTCTGCGGAGACTGCCAGTCGAGTCCATTAGGAAGGTAATGCTGTGCCTCATTGCATGGTATTGAAAATCCCAACATGGTCCCCAAATAATTGTTGTTATAGCCCCTAGAATTGATGACGGGCCATTTAAAGGTCTTTCAGCATTTTGCCATGTTACACAGCTGGAAGGGGCTTTTGCACAGATAATTGAATACAATTTTTAGTTTTTAAAGATTGAAATTTATTTTGAAAATGTTAATGTTTAACATAACTGCTGAGGATTTATGGATCCAACTTCCATTTCCAATTTTCGGCATCTCTGTGTCATTGAGGTCATTGTTATTTTCATTAAAGGTACATTATATGGACAAATTAAACACATTTTATTTAGATTTGTTTTGTGCTAAGTAAAACAAAGGCACCGAGAGATACTCTGCTCAAACATTCTAGCATAGTAAGGCTTCTTTCATTTTCTACTGATTACTTTTTACTGGACTGCTAGCTTCTGGAACAAACCTCCTCCCTTTATTATGTTATTACGCGGGTTTCTGATAAAATTCTACTTGACAGTCTATGGAAAGTCCTACACTCTTTCCAAAGTTATAATGTTCAAGGATTTTGGGCCTGCTTTAAAAAGAAATCAACTCAGAAATACCCCGAGACACTGGGGATTATTTGGTATAAATAACTTTAATTGTAGTCGACATTTCAAAACCATGATGATTGCTTTTGTTGTAATAGAAAAACATCACAATATGTAGTATCTGCTAGTGATGTGCGGGATGACAAAAAATCGATCTTCACCCAACCCTCACCAAAGCTCTCCCAACCCCAATCCAAACCCTTCCAGGCATGAACAAACTTTATTTAGACCTGCACCCGACACGCCTATAAATTCAGTGTAAGGTTGCGTTTTCGTCTGCAGAAGTCGGCCAAGACTTGCACAACATGCATTCAAAATTTGGCACAAGGTGCAGATCACAGTATCAGAAGGCTCAAAGTAGCCTTGTCCTTATTGTCTCCCATAGGTAAGGAGGTAGGGTCAGGCAGTAAGAAAAGGTTACTTGCTCCTGCCTGCACTTCCTAACATGCATCTGAATGGCAGGTGGGGGGCTGCCTACGTGCTGCCCTTCAAAACTACAGCACTGCCGAATGAAGACAATTCTATTTTCATTTGGCGGAACTCTGCTTATTTTTCAATTAGAGCTAATATTTATGTAAGCATGCCTTCTCTTTCCCAAACATCCCTCTAACAGTTGTTTAGTAATAGTCTAGCAAACGCCCTAGAGATCTGCAGGACATTGAAAGGGACATATTTTGATATTATAAACAAATAACATTATTAAACTGGATTGACTTCAACTGGTTTCTCCCAAAATAGCTGTGTATTTAAAGCACTGCTGTACTGTACACATATAAGTACATATATATACATTAATAATAACCCAGGTCTTCTGCTTGACATATATAGACATGTAGACTAAAAGGGGTTGGGTTCTTGTCTGGACAATTTCCAAATTAGGGACTTGGGTTTCATTTACACAGGGAAAACAGCCAAGTCTTCTCACTGTTTTCACAGCAACCGAGCAGAATACATTGGCAAAATCTCTGCAATGAGTTGCCAAAATGAATTGTTTCAATGGGGGTTCCGTACAATAGCTGTTTTTATTCTGTAGAGTTTAATGCAAATGAAAAAAAAACAATCCTGCATTTTAAGGGGCATATTTATCAAGGATCGAATTTCGAAGTAAAAAAACCTCGAAATTCGACCATCGAATTTGAGTACTTTGATAGTCAAAGTATTTTTTCGAGCGAAAACGGCCGTATTCGATTGAAGGGCGATCGAAGTAAAATCGTACGATCGAACGATTCGAAGGATGTTTAAAAAATAAAACTTTGACTTCTCAAAACTTGCTCAAAAGCCACAGATAGGTTCTAGGAGGTCCCCCATAGGCTAAACAGCAATTCGGCAGGTTTAAGGTGACGAAGTGGCGAAGTTGAAGTTTTTAAAGAGACAGTACTTCAATTTTCGAGTCGTCAAATTTTCGAAGGTTTTTCAATTCAAATCGAAGTCGAATTTGGCCTATTCGATGGTCGAAGTACCCAAAAATTACTTCGAAATTCAAAGTTTTTTAATTTGAAAATTCACTTCGACCTTCGATAAATCTGCCCCTAAGTGTTGGTCTTTATTCTGCCATGAATCCAGCCTATCAGGTAATGGGTGTTCCTTGTGTAGAGAAATAGGTTAGGAAGATATGTACAAACTTATGGGGAGGGGGGTTGGGGGAGTAAAAGGAAAGAGTTTTTGGGTAGGGGGAAGATGTTGGGCAGCTAAGGTTAGGCTTTATGGGGAAGCCATACTTGTTTTTATAGGGAAGGATCCTCAGCAAAAGACTTCGGGAAAATGCAGTTATTTCCAGGAGAGATCATTGTTCCTTATTTTGCAAAACTTGCTGTATTCTCTTTTTGGAGCTACTATCAAGAACAAACAAGGGGACCTACACAAACTACTTTGAGAAATATTATTCATTGAGGCTGTGTTTATCAAACAATGAAACCATTCCAGACGTGCTTTATAATGGAAGTTGTTTCTTATACATATGGAGCAATCACTTCGAGTCACATTTCTCCATCTCCACATTTTATATATCTTGGCCTCCAAAATAATCTCGATGCGGCAGAAAGGTCCCCAAACCTGTTACAGAGTTTCTGTTTCTGGGTCGAGGATTCCTCATATACATCTAGATGTTCATCCTGGTGGCAGCCATTGTGATTCACTATCATGGGATGATTTACTGAAAAAGGAGTTACACTTAGGGTAATGCCACTCCGATAACGGAGGCTGAGAATCAGCCCCTACACTGCATTCTGCCCCTTACCTTGCCTGCACACTTATCCATTGTGTTGGTCTGGGTGCAATTTAAAAATATGTGTTTTAAAATATTCCTAAATATTAACACTTGCCTCTTGCTCTAGGTGGCAACACATCTAGTGTGGGGATCTCAATAAACTACAAGTTTTTTTGCACATTTGCCAGAGTGTGTGTCATCTGATTTTCTACTATATATGGGCAACCCATCTTGCTTTTCTACACATGGAGCTTGAGATGAGTGTTACTGTATAGGTTCTTTCTGTGCAGCTCCACTGGTGTGTGTCATTGTGTGCCTCTACGTGTCACTGTCTAGTCTGTATCTCTCTGCTTCCCTCTATTCTCTCTGTCTCACCCCCTCATATATCTCCCTGTGTGACTGTCTCACGCACACTTCTGTAAAGTTGTGCTCGGTGCAGCTGCTTTTCTCCTGCCTCCTGTTCCGAATCAAGGACTGTTGTGCGTAATGATGCAGGGGTACCCTGGAACTACTGCCACCTCTGAGCCAGGCAGTAGCTTTAGAATACCCATAGATGTACCAGGTACATCTCCCCCTGGTAATCGAAATTACACTGGAATCATGGGGCTACATGCTGAATTGGGGGGGGGGCATCGCAATTGCTTTCCAAACAGTCCACTGCACAACATTGAACAGGGGCCCACCAGGACTGCAAAACCAAGGGCCCTTCTTGCAACCACCAGGGCCCTCTTCTCGACGTCCACCCTCCCCCACTGCACACCACATTGTGCATCGTATACTGCTTATTTCTTTCCCCTTCCTTAACTTTTAGGGGGTAGCCCATCGGAGTGTGGCTGGGGCCCATTGGGTTTTTTCCAGGTGTCCTGCCAGCCGCGTCCGACCCTGCTACTGCGGTGTGGTAACTAAATAACCCCTTTAGTCGATAGGACATTCACCAACAGCCAAAACCATTTGGAATTCTACTTCTGGGTGGTTGTAGGTCTAAATGAATCAATGAAATATGCCAAAATGACAGTATTTAGCACTTGTTTATTGAATGTAATCCCATGATTATATTCCTATCTTTCTCTAGTGAATACGCTGTTCTTCCATTATTCCCAACAATACGTTCCATGTAGAAGCTTTATCACATGTTGTGAAGTCAGACGAGACTTTCCTTTGTTACCGTAATGGATAAAACATTCCACAGTACATGAATACCCCCCCTCATTTCTATTAAATCTGCATATCACAAGACCTGTAAAAAAGTTAGCATCTGTTATAAAGCAAATCAAAGGTGCTGGTATAGCAAGCCTTCTCATAAATGAAACACTTATCCTTGAAGGTGTCTTTCACATGTACTGGTTTGTTTGTCTTGTATTCCAGTATGAGTCCTTCCCCTGGCTGCGTCTGAATGCTGTCTGTGCTCACTGCTTTCCCCACCCTGGAACCCTCTGTGCTTAATCTGATTTTTGCTTCCCCGGGAAGATCCGGCACTGCCTGCCTCATGTTTATGGTCGTTGCACGTCCAAAGTTGAGGACCATCATAAAGACTTTGTTCAGTCCATCAAGTTCTCTCACGTATGCGAAAACATCAGAGTCGATCCACGTATAGCACAACCATCCCCTGTGAAGGGGCACTTCTTTGTTTCGAAGATTGTTTAACTCCCGATATAAATTTAGAGTTGAATGCTGTTCATTTTTTTGTGTCTGAGAGGAGAAAAACATAGCTTTTTTTAAGGTTGCATTTTGCTTGATAACAAAAGCCAAGGAGAAGCCTGGTCATTATGGGTCCTAGAGAACCCGAGAGCACAAATTCCAACTCATTTAAGTCAGTTTGTCTCATTTCCTTCTGCATACAAATACACTTCACATCCTTTCTGCCAAAAAATTCAATGAAAACTTGTTCCATTCCAATCAAGGTAAGCTTTGTTACTTCCTATGGGACACTGATCAACGTTTTCCATTTAGTGGGCTTATTATTTCTTACATTGCACATTTGAGGGCTTGACAATATTAAAATGATGTCATTTAAAGGAATCTATGCCCTTTTGCAGGCTGGGGATCATAAAAAACCCTTGCAGGAAAGTATCTGTCCTATGGGCCTCCAGTTGGACAGCCCTGTCCTCTTACATTTGAAAATAATACCACAATATTCCTTATCATTTTATCAAAGTGACTGGAATGTATCAGGAACTGGATTTCTGTATCACTTTCATCAATTTTGACAATTGATTTAAATTACTATGGATAACTAGGCCCAAGATTGTTACTGGCAAGCACACTATAATAAGGGAATGTGAATACTTACTTCAACATTAACAGCCATGTAGTCTGGATTGACTGAAAGCCATGTTTTGTTCGCTCCACTGAAGACAGCATTAAAGCTGGAATCCCATCTTTTCTGGGTATTCCGTCTAAAATGAAGGAAAATGGAATATGAATGGAAAGTTCTGATTAGCTCTGCCTCTTTAAGGTCAATTTATCCGTTTTCATGAACACAATTAAATCAAGCCTTTCGTTTTGATTTCTAGAAAATGTATAAAAAACATGATCACGTTAAGTTATGGAAAGAACTCTTGATAGAGACAACAGTCTGATTTCATCTTTACTTCAGCCCCTGTATGCCAGATCTGTTCCAGCTTAAAGGGATACTGTCATGAGAAAAAGAAAATTCACAATGCATCAGTTATAGTGCTGCTCCAGCAGAATTCTGCACTGAAATCCATTTCTCAAAAGAGCAAACAGATTTTTTTATTTTGAAATCTGACATGGGACTAGACACATTGTCCTTTTCCCAGGTGCCTCCAGTCATGTGACTTGTGCTTTAATAAACTTCAGTCACTCTTTACTGCTGGTTGCATTTGGTTGGAAAATCCATATATGCCAACCATGCCATGCCGATCATCAGAAGAACTCACCCAGGCAGAACTGTACTTCAAGCATTTCTAAAATTTGATAAAGGAAGATCTTTACATAAGATTCCAATAAAATGAAATAGGCGAGATCTTTTCCTTCATGTTTCCCTGTTACTTACTGGGTTGTATTCTTGAGAATTGTCTGTGTTGACTTGTGGAGAGCCATCCTCCATTCCCAGTTCCTCTCCATAGTAAGTGGTTGGCGTACCAGGAAGTGTCAGAAGGAGCATGTTCATCACGTTGGCATATATATCAAAAAGACATGATCAGTTCCAGATTCTTCTAAAAAAAAAAAAAAAAGACTAAAAGGGAAGAATTTTGATATCTGTTTTTAAGGCAAATATGTCTTTAGTCAAACACTGGAATGTGAATATTTCAAGTTTTACCATCCAGTTGGGCCACTTTCCTGAAGGCGTGGCTTTCATCCACAGGTCCACCATGGAAAATACAGAAGCGCCATCAAAGTTACCTTTGTTCAGATCAAACAGGTAGGAATTGAGTGGAAAGTCGGCTTCCTGCATGAACGAGTTTCCATAGTACAGCATTATCTTGTCAACAGCAGCCTGATCGTTGGATTCTGTGCCCATACACCTGAAGAAGGCCACACAGAAGCGAAAGTGCTCAGTAACATAATGATACACGTAGGGGCCGATTCACCAAGGGTCGAATATCGAGGGTTAATTAACCCTCGATATTCGACTCAGAATTAAAATCCTTCTCCTTCGAATATCGAAGTCGAAGGATTTTAGCACAAATAGTTCGATCAAACGATTAAATCCTTCGAATCTAATGATCGAAGTAGCCCATTCGATGGTCGAAGTAGCCCAAAAAACACTTCGAAATTCAAAGTTTTTTTACTTCGAATCCTTCACTCAAAGTTAGTGAATCGGCCCCGTAATATTGTGCAAAGGAGATATACATTTTTGTGGGAGCAGCTAGCATAGAAGGTTAATGTAGGTCTCTGTAACTGGGCACAATATCTGCTCTATGGATTTGGATTTGGGAAATGTGTTAATTTTACAATGTGGCCTACAAGTATTTCATGACAGATACGGCATGAGCCCCAAGCCCTCTTAGACTTTATCATCAGCAATCCCCTCTAGTCTCCAGGCTTTTCAAATAAAATACAGAGAAAAGTGAAGACAGCTATCTGGTTCCTAATATTTGCCATAGCAAAATACCTGTAGCACACACATATATATATATATATATATACCTATACCGTCCAGGTTCTCTGCTATATTTATTAATGGTTTGGCGGAAGTTGGGAATAATGTCATGCATCCCAACCTGCGTGGTTGTATAGTCATGGAAAAGTTCAGAATAGTTTGAAATTGTGTCCTAAAACGGAAACAAAAGACATTCACTTTCGTATTACTAAATATTGTTCACACAGTACTAGTTCATCCCCTTCAGTGGACTGTACAAGGTTACTTTTGGGGGTCTAGCAAAACACCCTACAACTTTAAAAAAGAGCTACTTCCTGAAGAACAGAGACAGAACAGCACTACTTGATATATGGCCACTTTTCTGGAGTTCACAGCTTCAAGTGGACAGAGATTCAGCGCACTAGATAAACCAAAGGATCGTGCTGATTTACAGTATAGGCTTTAATACAGAGTACAGAGTAGTGAATATACTAAAAATCCATTAAAGTAAATATACTGTATGTATTTCTACAGTCAGGGACACACCTTGACATTAAAAGCTCCCCTAAAGATAATTATACTTACTGGGTTTTGTAATTTGTTGACCTGATGTTCATCTCTAATATGGTCAGCTTCTAAAAGAAATTTGACGGAATTTATTGTGAATCCATCGACACCTTTCTCCAGCCAGAATTTGGTTATATTCTGTGGAAAAAATAAAGAAAACTTCATGATCTTTTGATCTTTAAGTTTCTACAGTTTCCGGTAAGCCCATAAACTTTCCATTTCGATAAGCTTCACATCATATGGCAAAACACACATTTACAACACAAGGGCTCATTTATCAATGCCAGTGTTCAATGATATGTCTACACACATTTCTCTATATTTGTGAAGGGTTACCAGACAGGACTCTTCCCTCTTCACTGACTGCCATCCTATGAAGTCACACCTGCCTCTAAATATCATTGCCCATCCCCCACTTCACCCCTATTTTCAGACCTGCCAAGGAACAAAGATGGGAATCACTATACATGCACCAAATTGCTCCTACTTAGCTGCATAAAGTGCAAGATGTAACGTAAAGTGCACATGGATGCAAAGTTGCCATGGAATTATCAGCTTCAATGAAGAAGTATGATTTCCACTAATCCTTTTGCATATTTTGCATACCTACACAACTGACGTGCAAATAATTAATTGCACACTAGCTTGATTTCCAATGTGAACATTTGAGTTCCACAATTGGACACAAGCAAAATGCAACTCAAACAACCAAAGTAGCTCCGCAGTGGTAAAGCAAACATCGATTATGTGGAATTCTCGAAAAAACACAGTATTGTGTTTACAGAAACATAGACATAGTGAGAATGAGTATAGCACAACCATCCCCTGTGAAGGGGCACTTCTTTGTTTCGAAGATTGTTTAACTCCCGATATAAATTTAGAGTTGAATGCTGTTCATTTTTTTGTGTCTGAGAGGAGAAAAACATAGCTTTTTTTAAGGATGCATTTTGCTTGATAACAAAAGCCAAGGAGAAGCCTAGAGAAAAAACACAGTATTGTGTTTACAGAAACATAGACATAGTGAGAATGAGGTGTTTTGCACTTTATTTATCTGGTCATTAAAAAATTTAAAAACTAACAGTGCGTGAAGAGTTACTTCTATTATTTCTTCTTGGTAACATCGGTACAGTACAACTTCGCTTATAACCTTTAATCAATACTTGATTTTAAGGCAATAAAGTATAATTTGCTGAGACAGACAATCTGTGTCATTCACATGACTTAGTTAATAATTAAGAATCTGAACAATTTTGATAGTTTCAAAGGTTCCTTGGACAACTTGTCATTAATGTTAAGAGGATGACGCGCGTAATTATGGCTTCATGCAAAAGCCTTCAAGTGTAACGTTCGATAGTTGTAGAAGTTATTGACGTAACTGTTTAACAAGCTGATTGTGGGGTGAACTTATTAACCTCTTTCACACATGGCTGCCATGCTACTGCCAGAACAGTCACTCCTTCTTAATGATGAGGGGGGGAACTATTAAATTGGTGAAGAAGACTCAGCAGTCAGGAGATAAGACAAGAGAAGAACATAACATGTCAATCGGTAGACAATGCACATTCTTTGGAAACTGAAACTATAAAAGATAAAATCCTTCCAAAAAAATGCTTAAATTTGCCAAAAATATTCAAATTCCACTCACAGGGCCATGTCCTCCAAGTATTGGAGAAACAAAGGCCAACCAAGTGGAGACTATGGACAGGGACACTAATTACCTTTCATTGGACATTATATAGTTAGACAACTTTTTTCTAATTTTGGTTCTGTGCATTATCACAATGAATTTTAAATGAAACACCTCAGATGCAGTTGAACTGCAGACTTTCAGCTTTAATTCAGTGGGTTGCAATTCAAAAAGATTGCATAAAAATGTGAGGAACTAAAGCCTTTTTTTTTAAAAAAAAACAATCACTTCATTTCAGGAGCTTAAAAGTAATTAGAGAATTAAAAAAATAAAAATAAAATGTTAATTTCTAATACTTGGTTGAAAACCCTTTGCTGGCAATGACAGCCTGAAGTCTTGAACTCATGGACATCACCAGATTCTGGGTTTCCTGTTTTTTAATGCTCTGCCAGGCCTTTACATCAGGGGCTTTCAGTTGCTCTTTGTTTGTGGGCCTTTCTGTCTGAAGTTTAGTCTTCAACAAGTGAAATGCAGCTCAATTGGTTTCAGATCAGGTGACTGACTTGGCCATTCAAGAATATTCCACTTCTTTGCTATAATAAACTCCTACATTGTCCATCTGTTTTATGAAATGCCTCCCAATCAATTTGACTGCATTTAGCTGGAATTGAGCAGACAGTGTCTCTGAACACCTCAGAATTCATTCAGCTGCTTCTGTCCTGTGTCACATCATGGATAAACACTAGTGTCCCAGTGCCACTGGCAGCCATGCACGCCCAAGCCATCACACTGCCTCCGCCATGTTTTATAGAGATGTGCTATGCTTTGGATCATGAGCTGTTCCACACCTTCTCTATACTTTTTTCTTGCCATAATTCTGGTAGAGGTTGATCTTGGTTTCATCTGTCCAAAGAACTTTTTTTCCAGAACTGTGCTGGTTTTTTTTAGATGTCCAATCCAGCCTTTCTATTCTTGATGCGTATGAGTGGCTTGCACCTTGCAGTGCACCCTCTGTATTTACTTTCATGCAGTCTTCTCTTTTTGGTAGACTTGGATATCGATACGCCTACCTCCTGGAGAGTGTTGTTCACTTGTTTAGCTGTTAAAAAGGGGTTTCTCTTCACCATGTAAATGATTCTGTGATCATCCACCACTCTTGTCTTCTGTGGACATACAGGTCTTTTTGCATTGCTGAGTTCAGCAGTGCTTTATTTCTTTCTCAGGATGTACCAAACTGTAGATGTTGCCACTCCTAATATTGTAGCAATTTCTCGGATGGGTTTTTTCTGTTTTTGCAGCTTAAAGGAGAATTCAACCTGTGGGAAAAAACAGTACCCCACACCCCAGGTAGACCTCCCTCCCTCCTCCCCCCAGGTTAACTACGAAATGCCCCATACTTACCCCTCAGTGCACATTCTTCCAGTGGAGTTCCACACATCCATATTCCAAGTCCTCAGTGTGCTGACTGGAAGATCGTCAATTTCTGTGTAATTCTGTGCATGCGCAGTTGTCGCGAACCGGCAAACTGCTCCAACTGCGCATGCGCAGAAATACCAATGTCCCAGTCAGCGCACCGAGGACTCTGAATATGTATGCGTTAAACTCTGCTGGAAGAATCTGCGCCGAGGGGTAAGTACAAAGTATGGGGCATTTCCCTGGGAGGGGGGGAGGGAGGGTGGGAGGTCTACCTGGGTGGTGGGTAAGGGTTTTTCTCGCTGATATAGATGAAAGGAAAACAAACAGAAATATTAGCAACACTCTACGTATATAAGGTGCTTTTTAGCCACCCAACCCACGGACACATGTAACAATAACTCTGTTTGAATCTGCCCTCTGGTATAGAGAAATGATTTTAAAGGAAGAAAAAAACATATGAAGGTATGAGTTTATATGGAATGTGTGGAGTTAGGAGAGGGGAATGCATCTGCCAGTTGTTTTGACTAAATACTGTACATTTGTCAAGATATTTAGATACTACTCACTAGGAACCCTTCATTTACATCTGGATTGTTGAAATTCAGATCTGGCTGCTCCTTCTTAAACTGATGCAAGTAACATTGTTTCCTGGCATCATCATATTCCCATGCAGAATTTCCATAAAAACTGACCAGTACATGCTATTAAGTCATATATGGGAACTGTTTGCTCTGGTTTGGAGGCTTCCAATTTGGGTCTTTGGGATCAATAGTGAGTTTTCTGGTAACCGGGGGCTCTGATAACCATTAATTAAGCTTGATCAACCACATGTCTTCCATGATCCACAATCCCAAATCACTAATTAGTAATGGGAGTAACCTCCAAAAAAGGAATTCACAAATACATTTTTAGTCATGATAGTCAAATATATTGAAACAGTTTATCAGTCAGGACCCCTTTACACTACTAAATCAACCAGGGGTTGCAGCAGGTTCTGCAAGGATGCAAGATCATTTGAAACATCCAGGGCACTTGCTGGGCTTATATGTAATCATCTGCATTTTCTAGACATTTCTCAGTAGACCTCAGTTGGCAGAACCTTCTGGTACAGCCCTTAGAGGGCCACAACTTAACCATGTCCATAGTAAATATTATCTAAGAATGGCACATTGTGGTTTTTTTTGCCCCCCATGTTACCAACAGTTAATGACAGTGGTCTAAATGCCATGCCATCTGAAATAGAGAACCAGTGGAATACAGAAGCAAGCAATTACCACATGACAGGACCTACAGAAGTTTACTTTAGAGTCAATGTTTCTATGTGCCCATTGCCTATTAAGGCGCAAATTCTCAATGTTCTCTCACACAGTCATAGATAATGGAAAATATTGGCGCTTACCCAGTTATTTGGAGGTACGACTTGACCACCACCTTGAACACAGTCGTGCCATATGTAGTAATCCATGTATTTACCAGTACGATTCCTACTCAGTTGAAACCACTTGTGCTTATTGCTTGTGTGATTAGTCGATGATTAGTTTTAAGCCTAGTGAAGCAAGGGAGATAGTAGCAGAGTTAAAGTGAAAGCACACATCTCTGTCTTGGTAAGTTTAAGCAAATACTGTCATTGGAGAAGCTCACCCTTATCATGCATTGCTGCGATCATACTCTCAAAATCTGCCATGGTCCCAAGAGTCGGGTCAACTTCCATGAATTCATCAACGGCGTAATTGAAATCTTTTAAGGATGACTTGTAGAAAGGAGCGACCCAGATATTTTTTATGTCAAGATAAAGAAAATGATCGATTTTTTCCTGGACTCCTGTAATTGACCAAAATGGAATTCAGAGGGAGACGGGATCCCCAGGGATCGCAATGAAGAATTTTAAAAATACAAAAAGATGGCATTTGCTCGTCAGAACCTTATGTAGTGTTGGCAACATCTGTAGTCAGGGAGAGATGATTTACTTGACAGTAACAGTTTAATTGTGGTTAATAGCTGATACTACGGATGACACCATAGCTGGACATTCTTTCATAGGAGCCATAGATGTTTTATATAACTATTATTTAAAACACTACAACAACAATTAAGCTGGGTCCAAATGGGTGACCAAGTCAATTGGATTGGCCTTATCTTATATAGATTGTTTTGCTGAGCTACAAAAGTGAGCAAAAACTGCAATGGCTTATGGCCAGCAGAGCAGACTGACATGCCAACTAGGGTTGCCACCTTTCTGGAAAAATATACCGGCCTTCCTATATATTTATCTTTTTTCCCTATTAATTACATTGGGATCAACCATCATTTTTACTGGCCAGGCTGGTAAAATACCGGCCAGGTGGCAACCCTAATGCCAACATATTTCTAGAAACAATAAGGGGCAGATTTATCAAGGGTCGAATTTCAAGGGGTTAAATCCCTCGAAATTCGACTGGGGAATAGAATCGAATAGGGAATTCGGGCGAATTTATGCGCTGGCGAATAGTCGAATGGGCAAATATTCGATCGAAGGATTTTCATTTGATCGAATGATCGATTGAATGCCTTTTTATTCGATCAAAAACTTAGAAAAGAAGCCTATGGGACTTTCCCATAGGCTTTTAAAGCCATTCGGTAGGTTTAATCTGGCGAAGTAGGCAGTCAAATGATTTTTAAAAGAGACAGTACTTATCTGAACTAATCCCCACAGGTCCCACCCCTCCCCATTGCTACAAGCCATGACTGAGCTGATTGTTTACAAAGTTATTAAAATGTTATTGAACTGCCTTATTTTCAGAATCACATTTGATATGCTCTACGCTTTATGGAACCATGTATAAATATTCAATGTGAATGTGCCCCTAAGTGTCACCATGACCTGCAGCTTTCTCAAAGCAATTGTGGCTCCAGTCACTGGAATACCTGGCAACATTTTCATTAACTTTCTCAGTATTTAATTTCCATGCCTTAATACACAAATTCATCTTTGTTATCGGTCGATCAAATATCTCATTTCAATCTTTATTTTCTCTTTGATAAAGATGCCTCTAAAAGCCTGCACAGGTGACTAGAGAGCTTTGGAGTTCCAAATTGAGTTGAACTCATAGACAGGTATGTCCCATAGTCTCTTGAATATATGTATGTCTCAGAGTATTGCACGACTGCACAATGCTATATCATATATGTGAAATAATTATGGGGTAATATAATAAAAGTTTGCAAGAGGTCTAGTAACCCATAGCCACAGCAGTAAGCATTTCTTGGTTAGCTGTTTAAAAAAAACTATACAGTGTGTCGCTAGACCCGAGTAAACACTGTTCTTTTAATTATACTACACCATTAGTGTGAAGACCCAACCTTCCACTGCTGCTTTCCAAGATAAAGAGGGGGGAAATTAATACATTGATATCAAATCCTACATTTGCCTTGTCTCTTTGCTATCAACAAGTAACAATGAATGATCTATGTATCTAGCTTGGTTAGTTGAGTCAGCTCCCACTTCTCTACACCTGAGAGTCCTGGTGCACGTACCTTGAATGGCCACTTCCCAATTCTCTTGTAACAATTCCTTGAAGTACAGCACCACAAATTTTCATTGAATAAAAAAATGCCTTTATTTGGAACACTGGCTTGACCTGGATAAGCAACGTTTCTGGCTACACAAAGCCTTCTTTCAAGCTTAGAAAACCTTGAAAACCCCCTTTAAGTGCCATTGTATTATAATAGCAATGAGGACAATGTATTTTATATAATAGAGGGAATTTACAGTAATGACGATTACCTTTAAGGTCCCCAGATCCATCGTTGTTGCTGTCTTTGAATGACTTCGGATACACCTGATAAATAGGGCTGCGTTGCCACCAGTCGAGACACTTTGGAGAAATGGAGAAATAACCATGATGGTGGCAGCAATGAATGCTAGAGTAGCTATAACGATGAGCCGAAATATAGTATTCCTAGCGATTCTGTAGCACGGTTGATTAGAGAACTGTAGCAGAACATCCTTTGGCATGCCAGCATAAGGTTTCAGTGGTGGTGTGTATTCAGGGAATTCATTGATTCTTACAGGATAGATATGGGCATCACTGTCTTTGGTGTTCCTTCTACTTTCTCAGGTTTCTCTCCATCTCTTCCATCCTGGTCGGAAATTAAACCATTATTTTCATAGACAGCTTTCTGTATTAATTCCGAGTGGGGATCTTCCTCCATGACTAATGAGGGAACCTCTGCCACCTCCGTATAGCTGAATTTTGAATTTGCTGAGCAGAATGGGTCTGTACAGAGCCTTTTTATACACCTGTGGGTCAAGGTACACTGAGACAAAAAAATACAAAGTTCAGGTAATCACTGATTTCCCACAGCTGCATAATGAGTTTCAGCTATGTGAGTTATCCCTCTTTTTTTAAAGCACTTTTTGGCTGTTGGTTTCTCCGTTGGGTTCCAGCGCGTGAAGTTCTCGTCAGTCTCGGTAATGTGATCTTTGTAGGAAAAAACAATGGTTGCTTCAAGTAACGAAATTCCTGATCTCAGACAAACAATGAGCCCATTATGGACTTTTTTTTGAATTTCAAATGTTTTGATTGTGATACGTAAATTAACTGCTTGCTATGCATTCAGCACATTCACAATGCTGGTGGCATTTCTATATGGCACCATCGAATTCTGTTTAATATGTTTGAAATGTAAACGAGTTGATGTAATTAAATGCTTTCAAGTAGAACAAACACAAAAAAAACAAAAAAAACAGCAGATTAAAACCCCCGAACACTGAATTCTAAATTTACCTGTTTCACAGGATCATGTACAGTAATTTAGGACCGTTTGGATGACTGATGCTTAGGGGCAGATTTATCAAAGGTCGAAGTGAATTTTCGAATTAAAAAACTTCAAATTTCTAAGTAATTTTTGGGTACTTCGACCATCGAATATGCCAAATTCGACTTTGACTCGAATTGAAAAACCTTCGAAAATTCAACCACTCGAAAATCAAAGTACTGTCTCTTTGAAAAACTTCGACTTCGACAGTTCGCCACCTAAAACCTGCCGAATTGCTGTTTAGCCTATGGGGGACCTCCTAGAACCTATCTGAGGCTTTTGGGCAAGTTTTGAGAAGTCAAAGTTTTTTTTTAAAAAAAAAATCCTTAAATTGTTCGATCGTATGATTTTACTTAGATCATACTTTGATCGAATATGGCTGTTTTCGCTGGAAAAAATACTTCGACTATCAAAGTACTCAAATTTGATGGTCGAATTTCGACGTTTTTTTACTTCGAAATCCGATCCTTGATAAATATGCCCCTTAGTGTGGCTACTTCTCGTGTAGCTTTTTCTGGTGAACAGTTAACAATATTATACAAACTATGTACACTTATGTGAAAAAATTCAGATTTTCGGGCTAATACCAGAGCAGACCACAAAAACCTCAAAATAGGTTAGGCACCTCTCCCATTGACTTATATACAAACTCGGCAGATCTGCGATGACGGATATTCGAATTCAGACTTTTTGCAGCATTTGGCTTTAATAAATTCTGAAAAATTTGAGGTTTTTTTTCACAAAAAATTGGGATTATATCGTTTTTTTGCATTCAGACTTTAATAAATAACCCCCTAAAACTGCCACACAATTTTTGAAGGCATATCCCCCAAGACCAATGGGGAATAAGGGTGCTGGGTGAGATTTTGGGTTGATGGGGAAAACAGGAAATGTGCTCAGGCAGGTGGGGAAGGTGGATACAGAATGAGTGAATGTAGAGTACATAGACAAGTTAGGGTGTGTGCTCAAATAGGTAGAAAAGCAAGGGCAACATGAATGTTCTTGGTAGGAGGGGGTGGAGGCAACAGGATTAATGCTTAGTGCTGAAAGGTTAGTACTTGTGCATGAGTTAAAGAGGGCAACATGGCTCATGTTCAGACATTATGGCATAAATAAGGCTTATGGAAAGGTCGAAGTGAGTGGTCAAGCAGTCAAACGTTATTTAGTCAGCACTTGTGCCTTCCAATTTTTTTCAATCTGGTGCAAGTCCCACATTTTCCACCTCCACCTTGTTTGCTAAAATCAATTGTCATAGACAGCACCATTAGCGAATTTCTTTAAAACACCTTTATTACGAACATAGGCTCTGACCCAAACAATCAGCAATGTTTCAGAATGCTGTCGGACTTTTATCAAGCCACTTTATAAAAGGCTTGATAAATGACTGATCCTAATAAAGGCATTTTAAAGAAATTCGCTAATGGTGCTGTCTATGACAATTGATGGGCAAGCAGTCGAACATGGATGTAGGGCAGGTGTGTACATGATTGGGAGATCAGTAGGGAGGAATTGAAACTTAAGGGATGATCCGGGAGAGTCAGCAACATCTCTCTCTAAATGTAATCTTGTTATTGGCTAAAGAGAGCCTGCCCAAAGACTGGAGCTTGAAATGGCACATTTGGAAACCTTTGCTTTAAATTACAGATCTATATGATGAGAGGATAACATAGCAGATTCAGACAGCAGAGGATAACCTAGACATAAGGTTTTCATGTGTTTTGGTCCAATTGTTTATTTTCCATATTTGTATTCCTTCTTATTCTGCTCATGTTTGGTTCTACCACATGCAATAATATCCTCAAAACATTCTGTGTGAGTTTGCATAACGTTCTGTATTTACTGTATGCCAATACTAAGGGGAAGGACCCCATGATATGGGCATAAATCAGCCAAAAGTGGTTTTCCTGCCCTTTTATAAAGACTAATATTTTATAAGTAGTGCATGATACAGTCAGCAGTGATGAAATTAACTGGCTTTCTTACCAGCGACTACATTTAGTAGCACATCGCCCATACATTCAGTGCTTTGCTTTTTCAAAAGTCTGTGGGTGGCACTTTCCATAGTCAAAGAGTCATTTTTGTTCCTGGACATTTATTATTATGATTATCATAAAATATGAATTGCCAAATTTCCTGTAGAAAGTTATAAGGTAACCCTGGACCCAACCCATCGACTAAACACAGCAGGCAGCTGTACACAAAGCCCTAAGCAAATCTTTTTTATTTTTGAGTTCTTCTATAAAGCCATTTTTATCACACAGTATCACAGTGGATACAAAGCATAATTGTATTATACCAAATAAACAAGCGCCGTTCAGTGTAAGTAAGCAAAAGTCTAAAGCATGGCATTTACCAGAGGGAGAAATTGTAGAAACCCCTATACCTCTTTATCAGGATGTTACTTATTAGCTCGAACTAAGAATTTGATATCTATCCAAAGTAGAAGGTTTTTCTCTGTAACAGTAATTAAAACTATAGACTGTATAGTGATGATGAATGTGATAGAGCATATCTACTGAAATGCAGTTTAAAGGAGAAGGAAAGGTTAAAACAAAGTAAGCCTTATCAGAAAGGTCCACCTAAAAATACCAGTAAACCCTCAAAGTAGTGCTGCTCTGAGTCCCCTGTCAAAAGAAACACAGCATTTCTTTCCTTCTATTGTGTACTCATGGGCTTCTGTATCAGACTTCCTGCCTTCAGCTTAAACCTCATTGCCCTGGGCAAGAGCATGCTCAGTTTGCTCCTCTCCCCCCACCCCTCCCTTCTCTACTGTAATCTGAGCCCAGAGCAGGGAGAGACTCAGGCAGGAAGTGATGTCACACCACATTAATACTGCAACTCCTATCCTAAACAAACAGAGAGTTTCTAGAGCTTTTTACTCAGGTATGGTAAAACATTCTACAGAACAAATATAGCATTCTAGCTTGCACTATTGCAGCTAATCTATTGGCAATAAAATGCCTCCGTAGCTTTCCTTCTCCTTTAAGTTAAATGTAGCCCTGCCAGCTGGATTATCTAGATTTGTCCCATATTTTTTCATATGAAAGTGCAAATTAGGTAAAGCAGACAATCTGTGGCTAAAAGTATCTGTTTAAGCCTCGTGGCATGTCCTCAGATGTGTTTCAAACTGTCTCCGGAAGCATTGGCAGCATAAGAACTATATTAAAACGTTAGCTCCTTTGGGCAGGGCCCTCTCTAACTCTTGCATCAGTTATTAGGTTTTTTTTGTGTTTTAGTGGTTATAATACTACAGTGTACAATGATATTGTTGAAAATGCCATGGTTTCTACTTGGTGGCATTAGTTTGGGGAAGGATCTTTGCTTTTGCATCACGATAATGTGGAAGTGGAAGCATATGACTGACCGACACATGGTAAAAGGTCTGACTTCTGGGAGAAAGAAAACCCCATTATATAATGTTTTTGGAGAGGGACTATCATGAGAATAACATATAAATGCCTGTAAACCAGAAGTCAGGGGACACAGATTTGTGACTGTAACTGAATTAGCTTTAGGCATTTGTGGCAAGTATATTTGAAGCAAAAACTGCACCGCACACTCATAATCTATAGGACTACTAATAATGAGATTGTAGCAGTTGAGCTGCAGGATAGAGCAGAGATTGTCAACTATCAATGCTCAAGCTCAGTGATCCCCACCTAGTTCCTTGTGAGCAAAATGTCCCTTTTCACCCCCGTTGATGTTACCAGTGGTCTTGAAACAAGTTCTGATTTTAACATTTTTGGCTTGAAGGCAAGTTTGGGAGGCATAAAACACTGCAGGCTGACAGTCCACATTGGGCTATTAAACAGACAATCATAGCACTTATTTGGCAAACACCTTTAGATGTTGCAAAATAAAAGGGTAATGCAATAAGATGCAAATGCTACCTGATGTGTGGTTGAGTATCCTTTGTTCATTATGAACGTTGCTTTATCATGCCAGCTCTACATGGTCTAACAACTTGACACTTTATTTTATTGTGTTCTCTCTGCACCCTGGGATCCCTAGATCTAGACAGACACCATGAGCAAAGTTTAAAGTACAAGATGACAAGAGTAATTTTTGGCTAAAACGTTTCCTACATCAGCAATCAGGTGTTTCCCTATTTAGGTGAAGGAACCTCAGGGGTTGGTTTGCGGTGCTCTTCCATAGGCCAACATGTGTCATCAGCCATGTGGGTAATAAAAGGTAATTGCATAAAAGGAAATTACAGAGATAATTGCAGGAGAATTTATTAGCTTTTTCCTGTGGATTTGTAGCCTTTACTATATGCTTTGCATCCTACTGGAACTCCGCATCCCTGCAATGGAATTCTGCAGCTTCCCATAGATTCCCTCAGACTACCCATGCAGGAAGAAACGGAAAGCCTGTTTCAGAGACAAAATGGAAGGCTTGGTTACACTTGACTGTACTTAAACCACTAACAGTACAATTCTTTTTATCACATTTACATTAAATATTAGAATGCTGTATATGCCCCTACTTTATGCCCTATTTCAACCAAATGTCATTATAGTCATATAGTTGTTGGTGTTCCAAACCTACAGAAACGAAGACCATTTGCAAATGGTCTTTGACTAGCATGGTCTCTACATCAAGCTAAAAAGTAAGGGTGAACTACTATGTGAATTCAATCAAAAAATAAACTAAAAAATACCTGGTCACTTATATCAACTGCATTTATCACATAGCATATATACATAAGTTAAGAAGCCTGTTAGCTGGACGAACAAGTAAAAAAAGGTTCATGAATTTATCCATTGCATCAACCAGCAGCCCGCCACCCCTTATGGAAGGTTACTTTTTTCTGAAAATGGCAGTTGGATAAGCTCCAGGATTAGAAATTGCCAGCATAGTAGTATAGTAGTAGCACTGGGGTCCAGGTTTGATTCCAAACATTGACCATTTCATCTTTCGAGCTCTACTAGGCCAGGAATGGATGGAAATAACCACTGTAAAACATTACCTAAATAGGGATAAAATAATGTTACTAGTTTTATCGAATAATGTCTACACCTACATAACATTTTCTCGATATGGAAGAAACGTTCATTATCCAAACTTTGCCTATATGAACGTATTTGTACATGTAAAATGAGTGCATTCTCATTAGATAAGCAAGTACAGTCGTACAATTTGCCCAGCTAAGCATTCTGACCCAGTTGCCCTCTCTGGCACATTCCAAGCTAATATCACTTGCAAACTTATTTCTACATTGCCAAATGATATTTACTGGCATTGCAGTGTGCAGTCACGTCATTTAGCACAGTGGGGAACAGTTGACAGTAGTAAAGGGTGCTAGTTTCTCTAGTTGTATCAGAAGTATAAAAAATGCTTTGAGGATTCTCTCGACATCATGGATTTGGCCTGCACTCATTAGATCTTCTGCTATGGCCATTAACTGTCTGGAAGCTCCCTTATATATTTTTACTTTAAAATACTTTACAGCCAGACAAGGGATGGGCTGAAGTAATGCAGCATGATGTATGGGTCTATATCCTTGTCAGGTCTATGTGAAATTGTTTTTTTTTGCCGTCCCATCCAGACCTTGGCCAAAGCAAAAACTCCCCCAGTTTAGGAACTGAAGATCCTGCGGTCCGTGTCCCCTTGTTTCCCCAGTCGCCCCCATGATTGCTCAGCTTCCTCTATAGCTAGTTACTTAACAGCTCCAGGGATTTAAAATCATTTACCCAATACCCTAGGGTGGTGCTCTGGTTAGGGGTATTGCTGTGCCAGCATGACACCACAATAATCTTTGCTTCTTCACTTTAAAAGGAGAACTAAAGCCTAACTAAAGAAGTAGCTAGAAATGTTGTACATTGTTTTTAGCTTCTGTACCAGACCAAGGCAACCACAGCCCTTTAGCAGTAAAGATCTGTGTCTCCAAAGATGCCCCAGTAGCTCTCAATCTCCTTTTCTGCTGATTCACTGCACATGCTCTGTGCTGCCGTCACTTACTGAGCTTAGGGACCTACTCACAATACAATATAAATATATATATGCTTGATGATTTGCGACGACCCCTAAACTTAGCTGCGGAGTCCACCGAGCATGGGACTGTCGCAGACACTGCTAAAAAATTCCAAAGTCTTGTCAACTTTGAAGGCCTGAATCTTTCCTATAGAGATGCTGAAAAAGTCCAGTATATAAAAAATGGTATTTGTGGTCATATTCATGTTCTCCTTTGAAAAGTAAAAGGTTGTCTATCACTCTGATGAGCATGTGCTGGCCTGGGACAACAGAAGACTGACATGGAGCTCATGCAGAAGCACACTGGCCATTTTCTGCTACCAGTTTAACATTTGGCACCTCCTCTTCGATTTTTAATTTTCCTTCTTTGATTCCCCCTACATACGAACATTTGTTTAAAAAGTCAGAAATAAAGACAGAATTTATCTGTCTAGCGATATTAGACAAAAGCCTCCCCAACCAGCTGTACAGTTAATAAATAATAAATTCCACCAATAAAATAAATAGTTTGAATGCCACATTGTTTAGGAATCCTTTATTGAAGGTAACAAGTTGGTTATGTTCACGGTATTGAATAAAACATCACAATATCATACTGGGAAAATTATCAGTACAGGTTTGGACAGAGTACAGAGCAGACACTGACCAAGCCATTTTTTTTTTTTGTTTCCCCCAACCGAACCCAAACAAAATGACCCGGAAAAAAACACACATAAGATCTAGAGATCAATGCCTATCATCAACGGTTTGAATCATCATAATGTTTTAAGTTACAAATCTAAAATCTAGCCAATAAATAATGACATATGGTACTCAGAGTTTCTGATTTAAACCTCCCAAAAAAAAAAAAAAAAAAAAATTTATTGGGTTACAAGCATGAGAGCATCCTTAGAGATCCAGCAAGAAAAGGGTTACACACAACAGGTAATAACTGTCTGAAAAGATTAGAAATGGCAGAATTGTCACAAGGCATCCCCACAGCATGTAAATCATTCAGAAAACTCCACCCCCCAAATTTACATTACCCCTCCAATAATGTTCTCTATAAATAATTCTCTTTCCATGTTTTTTTTTTTCAGCATAAAACTATTTTCTTTACATGCACTACTCAAAAGGGACCCATTAAAAATAAAATAAAAGGTTATTGCAAAAATAGAATTAGACGGTCTTTAAGTACCTCACTCTTTACCATGCCATTGCTTAGAAAATAAAAAAACAGAAAAAAAAAATCACTGAAACCCATGAAAATATCTCTGTATTTGCCAAGATTTAAAATAGATTTTTTTTTTATAGTATATAACATCATTTCAAAGTGAGAAATTGAGCAAACACTAAAATGTATACCCACATTAACACTTTACAAGTAAATTAATCAAAACCAAAAATCTACTGGGTGGGGTAGGGGAAATGTCACAATTTTACATGATAAAACCTGGTTTTAGCTTGAAAAAGAAAAATTGAAAATAAAATTCTGCAAGCAATGAATGGACGTCAAAATCAAGGAACGATGAACCATAAATTGAGAGTACAGAGTCTATCAGAAAGGGTAATGATATGTTGCAGACCATATTCCGGTCTTTAATGCCTTTACAATTGGTATGGGGCGATGGTTGAGGGAAAAAAATGGATTCCCAATTGAAAATATATTTAACGGTGGAACAGTCAAAACCATATAAGAAGGTTGTGTGTTGTACGATGATATAACATGCACATGGAGGAGTTTCCTTGGAAAGCAGTGTACCGCTCCAATACAACGGCATGCACCTTAGTACACCTAATAAAACCGCAGGAGGGATGGGACTTCTTCCTAAGCGGCAGCCAAAGGAGCCAGCACTTCCACGCCCGGCGAAGGTCCTCTCCAGTTTAAGTGTTAAGGAGCAGTGTTGCTGCACGAGTGACCAGAATCCTGAGGCTGGCGAGAATACTGCTAAGAGTGGCAAGGTTATAAAACAAACCGAACAAAATACAAATCATTTTCTCTTTTTTTTTATTACATTTTTTTTTTTTTTGCCCATTTTGTACACAGCCGACACTTCAACAGAAATCTCCCCTCGGTTTGAAGAGAACTGCGATTAAAAGTTTTTTCCCCATTTTTTTTTTATTTTCCAGACCAAAAACATTGTGGGAGATTTGTAAGGCTACCAGGGGTCTTCAAGATCGCCACAAACCTACAGGAAGGAAAACAAAACAAAACAAGAAAAAAAAAAACACAAGAACAGTTTACCAGTTTTAATTGTTCCTACATATCAGCATTCCCAAAACAAATGACATCACTGAGCTGAGAATATAACTGATGACATCACTAAGCCCCGTTTATAAAGACAGTTTACTGGCTATTCATGGCTCTTGTATCAGCTCGTACACCCACTGCCACGCCAAAGGAAAGCGATTGCTACAATTCCTTTATGAATGTGGATTGAAGTATCCATGAAATAAGCCCAATTTCGAGAGGACTTTTTAGAACAGTTAAAGGAGAAGGAAATGTTATAACTAAGTAAGCTTTATCAGAAAGGTCTAAATGAATATACTAGTAAACCCTCAAAGTAATGTTGCTCAGAGTCCTCCGTCAAAAGAAATACCACGTCTTTCCTTAGTATTATGTATACATGGACTTCTGTATCAGACTTCCTGTTTTCAGCTTAAACCTCCAGACCACAGCTTGAGCATGCTCAGTTTGCTCCTCTCCCCCCTCCCCTCCCTGCTGTAATCAGAGCCCAGAGCTATGAGTGAGCAGGGAGAGACTCAGGCAGGAAGTGATGTCACAGCAAGCCAATATGGCAGCAGCTATCCTAAACAGACAGCCTCTAGAGCGGTTTACTCAGGTATGGAAAAACATTCTAAAGAATAAAAATGGCTTTCTAGCTTGCACTGTTGCGGCTAATCTATTAACAATAAATCGCCTAAGTAGCTTTTCTTCTCCTTTAAGGGTTTATAGAAATTGTAATGTTTAAACTATGACATATACTGATTTCTAAATGTTTTATACAGTATGTCAGGCATATTTTACCAATAGACTTCTCTTAATAAGGGATGTCAAGCTCAAGGACCTGCTGCTACTGGGAAGAATTTCATGAGGCTGCAGCCCACCAATTGGGACATTCCTGCCTTAAATAAAATGCATAATTCATCCAGGTCTTAAATAAAGGCTTCTTATTTAGTGACTTGGGGCTGCATGGCTTTATCATTCATGTAAACAAAGAACAAGCCTCACCAATCAGGCAAGTGTGTGCTTTCAAGGAAGCCTAAAGCAGACATATACCCAGCATTAGGCTAATGGCACTCTAGGCAGAGCCTTAGTATCTATGTGTTTTCTCTACAGACAGGAGAGAATCTAAAGATGGCCATACACAGAGATCCACTCGTTTGGCCATTTCGCCAAATGAGCGGATCTCTCCCCTTGAGGTGGACAATATCGGGCTGATTCGAAACGATCGTATCGTAACGTATGGTATATGGGCAGTCGGATCGCAGGGCCACATCAATGAACAGATGCGGTTCCGTCATCAGACTTTCAGCCAGATGTTGATCGGGGAAGCCCGTCAAAGGGCTCCACACATGGGCCAATAAGCTGCCGACTCTGCAGCTTTTATAGCCAGTGTATGGCCAGCTTTATACACTCATACAGGCCCTGCCAGGTCTCTCCACTGACAGGAACAGAGGCGGCCTGTGTGCAAACACATGGATCGGATACTGGCATCGAAAATCCCAACAGAGAATCAGAGGTTGTTGTGCCTAATGTGCCGTTAGCCTCAATGTTAATTGTAAAAGTGGTCAAAAAGTCTAACATAACCACTATGATCGACATAGAAGAGCTGGGAAACATTGGGAGTTGCTTCCTGCAGCAGTAACCTAAACCCTTTGCCATTCTGACCTGCCATTTGACCTGGACAAAACAGCAAAAAGGTATTTGTTACACAGTCAGAGGCTCATTTATCAAAGGTCGAATTCTGAATTCATGTGAATTTTTTTTTTTTTTTTAATCCGCATATACTAACTGACTATAATATTTGATTGAATGGTTGCGACCTGAAAAGACAAATCATATTAGATTTGTAAGAATCTAGTTTTTCTCCTTAGGGTAGGGGCACACGGCGCGATTTCGCCGCGATTCTGCGCTAAGCGAGTTGTCACTGCGTTTTTTAAGCCGAAATAGCTTTGCTAACTTTGGCGCTGGCGTCAATGCAAATCGCGGCGAAATCGCTGCGCTAATTCACACGCGGCGATTCGTTTTCTATTGTCGTCCGAAGTTGCCTCGCTGGGCGTTTCCGGGCGACAGTAGAAAAAGAATTGCCGCGTGTGAATTAGCGCAGCGATTTCGCCGCGATTTGCATTGACGCCAGCGCCAAAGTTAGCAAAGCTATTTCGGCTTAAAAAACACAGCGACAACTCGCCCAGCGCAGAATCGCGGCGAAATCGCGCCGTGTGCCCCTAGCCTTAAAAAAAAAAAAAACAAAAACGAACGTCAGGAAGGCTATTAACATCTCCAAAAGGCTTAACGGCCAATGAACTCAGTAGGTGGCGAATATTCGAACTAGGACTGTTTCCATGGTCGAGGTATGATAAATCTCTATTCTATTTTACATTTCGAACAGGGGGATTAAAATTTGAATGTGTGAATTTGAATTTACTATTGGCCCCTTGATGAATCTGACCCATGATGTTAATAGCATAAAACTGCTATTGTCATGAAATTTCTAAAAGTAGAACATTTCAAACATCCTTAGAATACCACCACTTTTACATTGTTACAGCAGTCCCCTTTAAGACCTAGTAAATGGTCTTATTCCTCCCTCCCACTCCATGGACAAAAACTGGTTCTGTTGTGGGACCATAAAGCAAATGCACCCCCAAATATGAAATTCTAAGTCAGCCATGCAATAAGGAAAAAAAAATATAGTTAGCAGGATTTAGGTTTTTTAACCACAGAAGTATTTATTTAAACAGATACAACAACCCAAATCTTTAACGACTAAAGTCTGGCAAAGCAACTGAATTAAAGGGACAGTGTCACAGCTTACAACACAGCAAAACACAAAAACAGCAAAAATTACACAATGTAAAATGGCATTCCAGCTACAAAGCATTAAATTAAATCTCCACAATAAAAAGAAAACAATGAAAGACAATAAAAAGGGTGTTGATTTTGAAAGCCTACTTTGCAAGTATACCAGCACTGATCAAGCCTAAAGAACAGCGCTGGAAGCACAATGTAACTAGCTGCAAAATAAACTTTTATAGCTTTTTTTCTAAAGGTTTAAAAAAAAAAAAAAATGCAAGTATTTTTTTAGTGAATTCCATTATTTGTAAAAGCAAGATAAAAGCATAGGAATGGCAAAAAATTATATACAGGGATGGGATCGGTTATCCAGAGTGATCAGGACCTGGGTTTTTCCGGATCTCTCTTATTTGGATCTTCATACCTTAAGTCTACTAGAAAATCACGTAAACATGAAATAAACCCAATAGGTTGGCTTTGCTTCCAATAAGGATTAATTATATCTTCGTTGGGATCAAGTACAAGCTACTGTTTTATTATTACAGAGAAAACGGAAACCAGGTTTTTTTTAAAAAAATATTAATTATTTAGATAACATGGGAAACAGCCTTTTCGAAATTGAGCTTCCTGGATACTAGGCTTCCAGATAACGGATCTCAAACCTGTATATTGCAAAATCAGCCAGCTCTGTATTTATATTCATCAGGATCAGCAGACATAGAATGGAGGGCAGAGACAGACCTGGAAATGAAAACCCTGATCGCTTTGAGGGTAGAATTAACAGCAACCAGGTCTTTCCATAAAAGAAACAGAGAAACCCAGGTGCATCTTGAAGTGCTGCCTACACTTTTTGCATACGAATCTCATAGGCTTTCATTAAACACTGGGGACACCACAAATGAAGCCCACAACCTAACTCATGCCTCTGCTCAACACTGAAGAGTTGCTTCTAAAATTTAAAGTGTATGACAATAAAAACAGTGTAAATAGATAGGCTGTGCAAAATAAAATATGTTCTAATATAGTTAGTTAGCCAAATATGTAATGTATAAAGGCTGGAGTGACTGGCTGTCTAACATAACAGAACACTACTTCCTGCTTCTCAACTAACTCCGAGTTAGTCAGCGACTTGAAGGGGGGCCACCTGGGACATAACTGTTCAGTGAGTTTGCAATTGATCTTCAGCATTCAGCTCAGATTCAAAAGCAACAGATATGACCCATGTGGCCCCCCCTCAAGTCTCTGATTGGTTACTGCTTGGTAACCAATCAGTGGAAACCAAGAGAGCCGAAAAGCAGGAAGTAGTGTTCTGGCTATTATGTTAGACATCCAGTCACTCCAGCCTTTATACATTACGGTACATTTTTGGCTAACTAACTATATTAGAAAAAATTTTTTATTTTGCACAGCCTACATATTTACAAAGTTTTTATTTTTACACTGAACAATTAATTTAATGTTTTTGCACCATAGATCTCCCACTTGCATGTAATGCCCAAAATGCATTCTCTGGCCGACTGCTAAACTTTGGGGGGGGGGGGGAGGGAAAAAAAAAAAAAAAAGACTACCTGTACCAGCCACCAGTTTTCTACTGATCCCATCCATGTAACGATTAAAAATATAGGCTCCATTCAGCTGCATCACAGCCTTGAAACTGGTATTCCCTGGGTTATTTGGGAACTTTACTTCCCAGGATTACTTTGTTGGGTGACGTTTCTGGTTTCCATGTGATGATTTCATTTCACCATAGGGTAGGCTATTCGCTTATCCTCATACACCCCATAAAGAAAAGAATGTGGAGGCTTTTGCAGTGTTATTTTGGGGCAGCACTGGCGCTGTAATAAATGTTCATTTATTACAGCTAAAGTACTTCCCCCTAAATAAATGGAATTTGAATTTCTGAAAGTGATACCGTCATGGGAAAACATGTTTTTTTTTTTTTCAAAACACATCAGTTAATAGTGCTGCTCTAGCAGAATTCTGCACTGAAATCCAATTCTCTCTCTCTCTGTTTTTGTTTTTTCAATTTTGAAATCAGACATGGGGCTAGAAATATTGTCAGTTTCCCAGCTGCCTCCAGTCATGTGACTTGTGCCTGCACTTTAGGGTGGAACTATTTTCTGACAGGCTGTTATTTCTCCTACTTAATGTAACTGAATCAGTCTCAGTGGGACTTTGCTTTTACTATTGATTATTGTTCTTAGATCTACCAGGGAGCGGTTATCTGGTTACCTTCCCAATGTTCTTTTGTTAGGCTGCTGTGGGGGAAAGGGAGGGGGTGATATCACTCCAACTTGCAGTACAGCAGTAAAGAGTGACTGAAGTTTATCAAAGCACAAGTCACTTGACTGGGGGCAGCTGGGAAACTCACAATATGTCTAGCCCCATGTCAGATTTCAGATGAAAAAATCGTTTGCGCTTTTGAAAAATGGATTTCAGTGCAGAATTCTGCTGGAGCAGCACCATTAACTGATGTGTTTTGAAAAAAAAAAAAAAAAAAACGTTTTCCCATGACAGTATCCCTTTAATATTCGTTCAAGTCTGAATGAACAAGAAGCTTCCTCACCACTGGCACAGGTAGTTCTCAAGAGAACACTCACCCTCGGCCCTGTGACACAGTTTCCAAAATATATGTGGCAAGCTGCTACTACTCCATGTTTATTTTATACTGCAGCTTCAGGTATTTCATATCAGAACTTTGCATCCATGAAGTTTCTTAATACCTTTATTGATTGTATAGTTAAATCTTTATGGCAGCTATATACTATACAAAATATTCACTTATATGCATACAATGAACACATTTTGTACCTAATTGTGTTAAATACCTGATCATTCCTTAAATTAGCAATAAGTGTGAAATAGAACTCTGCTACTACTAGAGGTACAGGTATGGGAACGGTTATCCAGAATCATCGGGACCTGTGGCTTTCTGGACATTGGATCTTTCCGTAACTTGGATCTTCATACATTGTCTATTAGAAAATCTTGTAATCATTAAATAAAGCCAATAAGGTGGTTCTGCTTCAAATAAGGATTAATTGTATCTTAGTTGGGATCAAGAACAAGCTACGGTTTTATTATTACACAGAAAAAGGAAATGGTTTTTAAAAATTTGGATAAATGGAGCGAATGGAGATGGCCATTCCGTATTTCAGAGCTTTCTTGATAACTGGTTTCTGGATAACGGATACCATACCTGTATACATTTATGAACAGTGCATACAACCAGACGTTCTGTTATTAATTGGCTTTTGTTAGAAATGGAAATCCGTAGCCAGCTAAATAATGTTACTTTTTGTGGTCTCAATAGAGACCCCACCATTCTAACACTAGCCTTGACCATGACTTTTTTGTTTTTAGTTTTTGTGAAGACAGTTAGGCAGTGATAAGGTACCCAGAGTTCTGTGTCAGTCCATATTGTCTTGATCAGCAAATCCTCTACGCTAGCTTAGGAGGGCCCACAATTTGCCAGGTTATTGGAATTCACAAATTTATATAAAAACAAAATTAGAAAGAAATTCTTACAGTCTTGGAAGATTTGTCTCTATGCTGTATTTCAACAGTGTTTCTGGCTTTTAAAAAAAAAACAAAAAACATGTGAGTGGTAAATTTCCGTTTAGGGGCATTTTTGTTTTACAAAAATAGTGCAGGCAATTAAAATTGCTTCTTGGGGTTGGTGTTGGGTTGCTTGGGTGAGAAGCACAGCATCTGATCTTTAGATATAAACAGGTTTGGGTAAAAGTTGAAAAAAAGATAAATCATGCAGACTGCACATCAAATCAAGTGAAAGATGTTACTCCATTTCTGGGTGACTTCGAGTAATTGGGTCATCCACAGGTTTACTGATGGAAGAGGACGGTACTGAAGGTCCAGATGTGGATTCTTCACCCTGAACTTTAACTAGCCTGTAACTACACAGCATCTCCTCCAGGAGTTGACGGTAGTTGCCCCTATGATTAATTCTCAGTTCCCTGAAAGCTTCCACCAACTTCCCATGCGTTGATTTTTCCTCTGTTCCAGTGGGGTCCTTATTTAAGATTCAAGACCCCAGTGTCAGTAGGCAAGACAAAAAAAAAAATAAAAATTCTACACATTCTAAAGAAATATTGCAGAAAAAAAAACAAAAAAAACCAAGGTTACAAACGCAACAGAGTAAATTTACTTAATTAACCTACTTCTGCAAATAGCCAGCACTTCTTAGAATAAATTGCTACTCTAAAAATAGCACAGTTTATGGAGTCATAACTAGCCAACCATTTTTTCCATGTTCAATAAAATGTTATTATGAATGGCCATACTACTTTTATTTCTTATAGGATGTTGAATGTTTCATAATTGCACTTCTTGGCCATACACTGGCAGATTAAAGCTGCAGATATTGTTCCTTTAAACCAATTCGGTATCTTATCTGCCCATATGTGGGGTTTTCCAATGGGTCCCCCCAATCGATATCAGGCCAAAAATCAGCCAGATATAGATCAGGCAAGTTTGTTTTTTTTTTCCTTCGATCCGGTTCCACATCGGCTAGTTGATGTGGTCCTGCAACTTGTTGACACCCATTCTCATCATTGTAATCCGTTTCTTTCGGCCCCAGGGCTGAACATTCGGATTAACATAATATCGTCCTGCAAGATCCGCTTGTTTGGCAAGCTCACCAAACGAGCACATCTAATAGTGTATGGCCGCCTTTACAAAGTGAAAAAGTTGTTAAAAAGAACTGCCATTTTGCCTAGCACTAGCCTTTCTCAAATTAAAAAGCATTTACTGATATTTGTCTAATAAACAGCAAACGGCGGTAAAGTGCAGTGGAGCGACATCATAAAAAATAATCAGATCAAAGTAAGACATGCATATAATTAGCTACAGGATTTGAAGAAGAAGCCGGGCCGACCGGCACTCAAACGGATCCACAGGACCAGTGAAAAAATATCTTTATTTATACAAAGTTAAAAATGTATATTTGCATCTCCATCTGCCCTACACATTTTGCACCCACTTACAGCGCTCAATCATGGGCTCTTAAGCGCCCTAAGTGGGTGCGAAACGCGTAGGGCAGATGGACATGCAAATATACATTTTTAACTTTGTATAAATAAAGATATTTTTTAACTAATTTTCACTGGTCCTGTGGATCTGTTTGAGTGCCGGTCAGCCCTGCTTCTTCAAATCCTGTGCTGTACTGCTCCTTAAAGCTGGGGGTCTGGTGCACCCAGACCACATTTACTATTTGGTGAGTCATTTACAATATATTCTGGGGCACCTTGTTTTTCCAAACTACTGCAATATAAGTAGCTACCTTGGGGGATTTGTTTGTTAATTGGTAGCTAATTATATCCACATCTTACTTTGATCTAATTATCTTACAGGATGTCACCGCGTGCATTTTCCCGCCATTTGATGATTGACAAAGGCTAGAGTGCTAGCCGCAACTGCTTCTTTTTTTTTAATAAATAACTTCACTTTCTAAGGGTGGTGGCAAATGGGGAGATTCGTCACCAAGCAACAAATCTTCTTAACAGTGCAAGTATGAAAAAAAAATACTTATGTAAACAAATAAAAATGATAAAAAAAAAAAAAAAAATGCACCATACACCGGGGGGGGGAGGGGGGGATATTTTTTTTTATCCATCACAACTTACCCCATCGCTCTCTCTATGTGGATTCAACCTATTATATACCTCTTCAATAACACTGCGTCTGAAAAAGAAGAAATTGATTAAGTTCCTGGACTAAAACAATTGTTTCTAGTATTCTGAAACTTCTTTAAATATATTCTTAATCTTGAACAAGTCTAGTGTTCTCAACTTCTATTGGTTAATACCCCCTTGCCTTTCCAAACTTACCCTACTACAATCCTAAACAAACAGGCGCACCCATTGCTTCCTATCGTATTACTTACGAAACAAGCACACTCGCAGGTCGGCTGATTATCACTGAAAATTGTAAGCTTTGTCACCCACCCGACAAGCTTATTACTAAGCATCAGGTTCAATAGAATAATGGCCTTTCATTTTAGCAAATGATGGCAAAGCATTGCTGCAAAAGCACACCGCATTTTATTCCCCATTAAACTATTGCTCAGGACCTGGGGCTTTCTGGATAAAGGAGCTTTCCCTAATTTGGATCGTCATAACGCAAGTCTACTAGAAAATCATGTAAACATTAAAGGGATACTGTCATGGGGAAAAAAAAAAATTTATATTTAATTTTTAAATCTGACATGGGGCTAGACATATTGTCAATTTCCCAGCTGCCTCAAGTCATGTGACTTGTGTTCTGATAAACTTCAAACACTCTTTACTGCAAGTTGGAGTGTTATCACCCCCCCCTTCCCCCCCCCCAGCAGCCAAACAAAAGAACAATGGAAAGGTAACCAGATAGCAGCTCCTTAACACAAGATATCAGATGCCTGGTAGATATAAGAACAGCACTCAATAGTAAAAAACCATGTCTCACAGACACATTCAGTTACATTGAGAAGGAAAAACAGCAGCCTGCCAGAAAGTGCAGGCACAAGTCACATGACCAGGGGCAGCTGGGAAATTGACAAAATGTCTAGCCCCATGTCAGATTTCAAAATTGAATATAAAAAAAAATCTGTTTGCTCTTTTGAGAAATGGATTTCAGTGCAGAATTCTGCTGGAGTAGCACTATTAACTGATGCGTTTTGAAAAAAACATGTTTTCCCATGACCAGATCCCTTTAAAAAAGCCAATAGGCTGGTTTTGCCTCCAATAAGGATTAATTATATCTTAGTTGGGATCAAGTACAAGCTACGGTTTTATTAAGGGAAACAAATTAAAATTTGGATTATTTGAATATATGGGAGATGGCCTTCCATAATTCAGAGCATTCTGGATAACTGGTTTCTGGATAATGGATCCCATACCTGTGCTATAAAACTGCAGCACCCACCTGGTTTCTAATAAATGTATCTCACTGGGCCAAATGTTACCTGGCTCAGACAGAACATGATGTCTCTCTGAACACGAGGAACACCCGTTTACTTTCTGAAGCTGTACAATGAAGAATTATTGTTACAAATAGTAGATTTATACACGGTGGAGGGTAAAGCTGGTCCTATAACGGTCTCACTGGTGCTCCGTCCCAGCACCAAGATTTAGTCATATGGTTTCACGAAGATTGAGAGCAGAAAGGACGCTGAAGCAGACTTACTGCTGATGTGCAAATTTATTGTCCACACAACATGTTTCGGGCAAAAAAAAAAATGTTGCCCGAAACATGTTGTGTGGACAATAAATTTGCACATCAGTAGTAAGTCTGCTTCAGCGTCCTTTCTGTTCTCAATCTTCGTGAAACCGGAAGAATTATTGTTACTTACTTTGCTGCCAAGCCTCCACCTGGCGGTAAATGTGGGATGTTCTCTGCAGCCAAGATGCGCATTACATGAGCAAGATCTGGCATTCCTTCCTCCCCAGCGTTGGTCATGATTTCTAACAAAGACATTTACAAATTTGTTACACAATATTTCTGTCAGGTTTAAACAAGAAACGAGTTGCATGCACCTAAAGGCAGTCAAAGCATTGTACAGAGACCATTAATTAGAACCTGGTTTCAACTACAACCGATTTAAAGGATAAGTCAACCTTTAAAATAAGTGAATGTAAAAATTGATGAGGGTGTTGTTATTCTAAGAAATTTTGCAATTTCCATTCTTTATTTTTTTATCGCTAGATATTAAGGTAAATGTGTACTGTTAATATGAATGAATTTTGTTACAACAGCGCCACCTGCTGATCAGTTTCCAACCAGTCTGACCAGCAAGTAGTCAAGGAAGTTGTCAGGAGAAAGAAAGGCTGATCTGATGTTCTTTTGCTTAGGAATAAAATTAGAAACCTTTATCAAATCTTTGCTAAGCAGAAGAACATCAGAGCAGCCTCTTTCTTTCTCCTGACAACTTCATTGACTACTTGGTGGTCAGACTGGTAGGAAACTAATCAGCAGGTGGTGATGTTGGTACAAAATTCATTCATATTAACAGTACACATTTATCTTAATATCTTGGGAAAAAGAGAAAATAAATAATGAATATAAATTGCAAAATTTCTTAGAATAGCACGCTCATCAATTTTACATTCACTTATTTTAATGGTTCTGCCTCTTTCCAGCTTTAAAATAGGGGCCTCTGACCCAGGCAGCTACTGTTCAGTCTATGAGGCTACTGTTGCATTGTTACTTTGTATTACTGATCTGTTTCTATTTGGTCCCTCATTTATTCATTCAAGCCTCTCATTCACTGGTTGCTGGGGTAAACAAGACCCTAGCAACCAGACAGCTGCCAAACTAAAGAACAAAAAGTAAAATAAATACTACAAAAAAAAATATTGGAATATTGGAATATCAAGGTATGCATCAAACTAAAAGTTCACTGAACCCCCACTTTAGCACAAATGGTACTGGCAGAGTTTGTCCACCAGATTCCCAGCTTCATCTGTCCTTCATATGAATCGACACCATCTTTGACAATATTTGCATTAGGCTAAGGAACCTGTAAATATTGCAGGACCAAAGTTTAAAGGAGAAGGAAACCCTGTAGAAAAAAATCTTGTACCGCCCCACCCCACGTAGACCCCAGCAACTGAGCCCCCCCCCCCGGAAAATGCCCCATACATTATACTTACACCGGACTTCACAGCATCCATCTTCCACATCCTCGGTAAGATGACTGGGAGATCCGCAATCTCTGTCAATTTCGGCGCATGCGCAGTTGTCGAAAACCTGCAACTAACTGCACATTCACCAACATAACGATCTCCCAGTCAGTGCACCAAGGACTCGGAAAAGGAATGCCGTGAAGTCCCCTGCCAGAATCTGCGACGAGGAGTAAGTATAAAGTATGGGGCATTTCCCTGGGGGGGCAGGAGGGTTTACGTGGGGTGGGGGGAACCGGGTTTTTTTTGTACAGGGTTTCCTTCTCCTTTAAAAACACAACATGGCCAACAGAGAACTGGAGTTCTCGATTCATGAAACAACTTACCTTCAACTCTGGATTCTAAATGTTTGTCCAAATCAGCATCTTTCTTTATTGCCTCTTCAGAGACCTTGGGGGCATTATGAAAACAAACTAGAACAATGCTCATGTTATCACGACTTCCCTGGGGGAAAATAGAAATAAAAAAAATAAAAATAAATATGTGTTTCAATAGAAAAAAAAAAAACAAAAACAAAAAAAAACTATTCTATACATATTTTTTTATTTAATTATAATATTCAGAATAAACACGAGGAATAAAAATAGGTGACCTACTGTAGAGCAGTCACATTAAAGGACTGGTAACATTTACATAATGTATCATTGATGAAAAAGCTGTGTGAGGAAGGTCTGTCTCTTCAGTTCACTCTCCCTATTTGACCCTCTTTATCCTAGGTGAACCTAGGTGAAGCTAGAGCATGGTAAGAGGAGCACTGCACACCACCCTAAGCCAATGAGATTATTATGTCCCATCATCTCGCACAGGCTTTTAACTAACTGTGAAAGTACAGTCTTTGTCCCAGAATTACATTACATGATGTACAGCATGTAAACAGCATTATTCACTTTACAAAATAAATCACCAATTCCACCCCCCCCCCGGGGGCCACTGGTCTCCTCTATCCTGACCTGATGGACTTGACAGCTTCATTAACTAAATTTAATCTGTTCATTTACCAGCCGGCAAAGCAGAGAGGATCAAAACACGAACTGCAGCCTAAAGGACTGTATTGTACACAGAACTGATTTTCATCAATTAATAAATTATGTAATGCCACAATTATATCTATAAATAGGTTAAAATTATCGTGAAATTTAAAATGCATGCTGAAATAAGACATTTTCTAAATACAATCAATTAAAAATTCTGCATTGTTTCTGAAATAATCAAGTTTATCTGCACTAATACTCAGCATCTGTTTCTCTTCATTCAGTCTTAATTCAGCAGTCGTGTGTCAGATATTTATTGACAGTTCGATCCAATATATCTTATAGGGGGGGGGGCCTCCTTTTACCTAGAAGATGTATTAGAGCTCACTATTAGAATCACCAGAAATCATGTCTGTCTACATGCAAGATTTGTGCAAAAGGCAGTTTGTGTTAGATTTTGTTTGTACTGGAATCAGTTATTTGAGTGAGCTCTAATACATTGCTAGGAAAGGAAGCCCCGCCCCTATAAGTTAATTATAGGATCATTCATCCAACACCCAACTCCTGCATGAAGAGAGAATGAAGTGAAACAGATGCTGAGAGAGGAATAGTGAAGATAAACTTGAACAATGCAGAATTTTTAATTGATTGTATTTAGAAAGTTTCTTAAGTATGAGGAAGTTTATATTAAATTTTCATTTTCGCGATAGTTCCCCTTTAAATAAACCCTGTCAAGGTGCAACTGTTTCAGCTTTACATTAGTTGATCTTGCCAAGAAACATTGACTAATGGATCAAATTTTAACAGTTTAGGCCAACAATCTATCTTAAAGTTTTAACACTACGAGAAGGGGGAATAAAACCAGAGTTTATAAAACCTTCATTTTAGAAAAAAAATAACTTTTTTGTATGATTTGTAAGAGTAAACTACACCTTTACATAAGTCAGGTGGCTGCATGGTGCCACAGTGCAAAGCAAACAGCACCCCATAGTTATTATAATTATATCTACAGATAGGGAACAATTGAACTTCGGATTTAAAAAGACCAACCGAATGATGGTCGAAGGATTTTGGGTTCGAAATGGGCCGAATTCGGCCTACTTCGAATCGTACGATTCGAAGTAGCGCTACTTCGATTCGAAGTTTTTTTTTTAACTTCGAACTTCGATCTCCCAAACTCCCCCAATTGCCTCCAAACGGGTTCTAGGAGGTCCCCCATAGGCTAAAACAGCACTTTGGCAGCTTTTAGGTGGCGATTGGTCAAAGGTCGAAGTTTTAAATAGACAGTACTTAAAAAAATGTGATCTTCGAATTTCGAATCGAAGATGGACTATTCAATGTTCGAAGTACCCAAAAATTACTTCGAAAATTCAGTTCGACCTTTGCTAAATCTGCCCCTAAGTCTACAAGAAAATCATGTAAACGTTAACGAAACAAAATAAGCCTATGCTTTGAATAAGCATTAATTACATCTCAGTTTGGATGTACACGTTACTGTTTATTATTACACTTCTTTAAAATTTGGATTATTTGGTTAAAATGGAGTCTAAGGGAGATGGCATTTCCGTAATTTGCAGCTTTTTGGATAATGGGTTTCCGGATAATTAATCCCATACTTTACATATATACACACACAGAAGAGAAGCAAAAGGAAGGACCGCACTAGCTCACCGCTCTCCCCTCCGATCAGGTGCACAGTCAGACAGTGACCCCACTGTATATACGACAAGACATTCAACGGCAGGCGGCACTTCTGAAAGAAGAGGGTTTATTGGAAATCCTGCTGGAAAAAACCAATAAATCCTCTTCTTTCAGAAGTGCCGTCTGCCGTTGAATGTCTTACACACACAGAAGATTAGGGCCCTGGGAATAGCATAACTTTGATTCAAGTAGCCTATGATTAAATGAGAATTCAACCCTGTGGGAAAAAAACCCCGAACCCCCCACCCCAGGTAGACCTCCCTCCCCCCAGGCTAACTGCCCTCCCGGGGTACATGCCCCATACTTTATACTTAACCCTCGGCGCAGATTCTGCCAGCGGAGTTCCACGCGTACATCTTCCATCTACGCATCAGCCGACATCGCAATCTCCCAGTCAGCTTACAGATGGATGCGTGGAAGCAGAATCTGCACCGAGGGGTAAGTATTAAGTATGGGGGGGGGGGGGGGGACAGTTAGCCTGGAGGGAGGAGGGTCTACCTGGAGTGGGGGGGGGGGGTACGGTGTTTTTTCACCATTATACAAAATAAAGAAAATTATTATGGCATACAGGACAATTCCCTTACCTTTTAGCACATTTTTTCAACTAAGACATGGAAGAACAAACAACTGAGAATTGCCTGTATGCCATGGCATTAAATGGGTGGTTCACCTTTAAGTTACCATTCAGTATGTTATAGAATTGCCAATTCTAAGCAAATGGTTTTCATTATTTATTCTTCATAGTTTTATAATTATTTGCCTTTTTCGTCTGACTCTTTCCAGCTTTCAAATGGGTGTCGTTGACCCATCTAAAAAGCGAATGCTCTGTAAGACTACAAATGTAGTTATTGCTAATATCCATTTCTCATCTTTCTAGTAAGGTCCTTTCCTATTCATATTACAGTCTTATTCAAATCTATGCATGGGTAATTTGGACCCTAGCTACCAGACTGCTTAAAATGCAAATTAAAAAGCTACAAATAAAAAATGAAAACCAATTGCAAATTGTCTCAGGATAGCACTCTCTACACCAGGGGTCCCCAACCTTTTTTTACCTAGGAGCAACATTTAAAAGGAATTGGGGAGCAATGCAAACATGAAAAATATTCCTGGGGTGCCGAATAAGGGCTGCGATTGGCCATTTGGTAGCCCCTATATAGACTGTCAGCCTAGAGCAGGCTCATTTTAGCAGTACATCTGTTTTTTATGCAACCAAAACTTGCCTCCAAGTCAGTAATAAAAAAATAAGCATCTGCTTTAGGGCCACGGGGAGCAAAATATAAGGGGTCGGAGAGCAACATGTTGCTCTCGAGCCACTGGTTGGGGACCACTGCTCTACACGATACCAAAAATGAACTCAAAGGTGAACAACCCCTTTAAATTGGAGGTAAAGTATATGCATTAAAGTGGTATTTTCCCCTTTAGAGGGGAAGTCCACAGAAAGAGTGTGTGTACATTTACTGCAAGCAGAAAACCACAAATTGGCTTACCTTATGTAAACAGGTGTCAACTACTGAATTGCACACTTTCTCAAGGTCGTCCGTTAGCTCAAGCCTATATTTCACGAATTCACAAAGCTCCTCGTTACTCATGACATCCCAAATGCCATCACAAGCCAAAATGATAAACTCGTCTTCGTCGGCTCTCACGATCTCGTAGACTTCAGGCTCAGGTGAAACGAGCTGCTCTGTGGGGCCCTTGCCATCAACGCACTTGTAGTCATAGTCTCCAAGCGCACGGGAAACGGCTAGTGATCCATTGACGCGCTGTATCATGACGCTGCCGCCGGCATTTTGAATCCTCTCCTTCTCCCTCGGATTGCTAGGTTTGTGATCCTGCGTTGAAAAGCAAACTTGTCCACTCCTATACAAAACGGACCGAGAATCCCCACAGTTAATAAAATACACGTGGTTGGGTGAAAGTAAGACCGCCACTGCGGTGGAACCACTTCTATCCATGCCGTTTCTTAAGTCAGCAAAGTTGCGCATGTACTCGTCAATTTTTAAAAACCCAGTTCTAATGCCGCTTTTAACATTTTCTACCGTTGGCTCCAGAGCAGATCCCGGTGCTTCGGTTGCCCTGAAATCATCATTGTCTGTGATATGCTCTAGCAAGTGGGATGAGCAATAGTTGGCAACACGTGATCCGGCATGGCCATCGTAAACCGCAAAAAATGACCAGTCGTCCAAGCCACGAGGGATCCCGACAGCAGCTGTGTGAGCGTCCTCCATCTCCACTCTCCAGCCCTGCATGCTGCTGAGTCCATAACGCAAGCCATTTCCAGCTCCATGAGCATTGTGTTTCTCTGTTTTCGGTTTGTCCAAAAATGCCCCCATGTTAGGGTTTTAATCTGCAAGGAAAAATAAAAACCCATTTAAAAGGATACTGTCATGGGAAAAAATTTTTTTTTCCCAAAATGCATCAGTTAATAGTGCTGTTCCAGCAGATTTCTGCACGGACACAGATTTTTTTATATTTAATGTTGAAATCGGACATGGGACTAGACACTGCCAGTTTCCCAGGAGCCCCCGGTCATATGACTACTGCTCTGATAAACGTCAGTCACTCTTTACTGCAAGTTGGAGTAATAGCAATACCCCTCCCCCCACCAGCAGAACAATGGGAAGTTAACAGCGGCCTGGTAGATATAATAGCAGCACTCAATAGTAAAAATCCAGGTCCCACTGCGACTCCTTCAGTTACATTGAATAGGAGAAACAATAGCCTGTCAGAAAGCAGTACCATAGTGCAGCACTGGCTCTTTCTGAAAGCACATGACCAGGCAAAATGACACGAGATGCACCTACACACCAATATTACAACTAAAAACACACAGTTGTTGGGTTAGGAATTACATTTTACATGCTAGAGTGAATTATTTGCAGTGTAAACAGTGTAATTTAGGAATTAAAATTACACCATAAATAAAAATCATGTACCTCCCACCCCATGTAGACCCTCCTCCCCCCAGGCTAACTGCCCCCCTCGGGGAAATGCCCCATACTTTATACTTACCCCTCGTCGCAGATTCTGGCAGTGGGCTTCACGGCATCTATCTTCCGGGTCCTCAGTAAGCTGACTCGGAGATCGGTATGTCGGTGCATGCACAGTTCATCAAATTGCCAGTTTGCTACAACTACGCATGCACCGAAATTGACGGAGATTGTCGATCTCCCAGTCAGCTTACCGAAGACTCGGAAGATGGATGCCGTGAAGTCCGCTGCCAGAATCTGTGACGACGGGCAAGTATAAAGTATGGGGCATTTCCCCGGGGGGGGGGAAGACAGCTAGCCTGGGTGGAGGAGGGTCTACGTGGGGTGGGGGGTACAGGGTTTCCTTCTCCTTTAAACCGTTCCTCTCTGCTTATTTTTATCCGTTGTGGCTGCCACGATCACTCTGAGCTAAGCCTCTGCAAAAACCCATATGATGTGTATAACTTCACTTTCTGCTATCTTTTTAACACTTTAAGGCAGTGATCCCCAACCAGTTGCTCTCCAACCCCTTGGATGTTGCTCTCAGGGTCCTCAAAGCATGTGCTTATTTTTGAATTTTAAGCTTGAAAGCAAGTTTTAATTGCATAAAAACTATGTATAGTGCCAAGTAGATCCCCTTGTTGGCTGCCTGTCAACATAGGGGCTACAACATATGCAATCACAGCCCTTATTTGGCACCCCAAGGGACTTTTTTATGTTTGTGTTGCTCCCCAACTCTTTTTACATTTGAATGTGGCTCCCAGGTAAAAAAAGGTTGGAGACCCCTGCTTTAAGGTGACCCCTAGCCAAGCAGAGCATGCATTACCGCTACATCGTGAGTTATGGCCAGCAGTCAATCTTGCAATAAAAATGTTTTATAATTTGCTCTGATTAAAAACATCAGAGCCTCTTTACATGTTTTGGGTACTACACCCTTAATCAAGGGCAAACAATAAATAAAATCTCTGACTGTCTAACTAGATACAGGAGCTGCAGTGGGGATATTAGAATCTATAGTTCTCCTGTGAGCAAACTTGCATGCAAATACAGCACAATTTGCCTACCAATGTTAGACATGCTAAAACTGTGCACACAGGTACATAGAAGCCATCTGTCTACAGGGCATCAGTGTGAGCTATACAGGCAAAACCTGTGGGCATGGGGAAAGGTGCAAAGTATCTTGGACTGTGAGGGGCTTCTTTTATATTAATGCAGCAGCTCAGTCAGCTGTTTAGGAAGGCTCCCAAGGGCAAGGCAAATCTGAATAGTCATAATGGTAATTACTTCAGCTGCTGCTCCTCTTTTGTAGTTTCCACAATGAACTTGTAGGACAGAGCTAAATAAGTGATCTAAATAAATCAGCTGCAGAATATATAGGGATATAGTAGCAATATCTAAAAGTCACATAGCAGAGACCGTTTATAAAAAGTTTGTTTTGCCTTATGATCACGTCTTCTTTAAGTCATAAATGAAGGAATTGGCCACCATGGGTGATAATTAAAATATATAGGTATGGAACCGGTTATCCAGAATGCTCGGGACCTGTGATGATCTGGAACAGATCTTTCCATAATTTGGATCTCAATACCTTAAAGGAAAACTATACCATCAAACAATGTAGGTCTCTTAAAATATATTGCATAAAACAGCCCACATGTAAAACCCTGCTTCATGTAAATAAACCATTTTTATAATAATATACTTTTCTAGTAGTAATTGCCATTTTAAAAAACAAAGGCCGTCCCCTGGGATCGTACGATTCATTGTGCACACAAACATACCAACAAACCATACATGTAAGGTCACATGAGCCAATTAACAGACAGAGTTGTGTCTTTTGCTTCCACACTTCTTCCTGTTACAGTTAGAGCTGCAGTATTTCTGGTCAGGTGATCTCTGAGGCAGCACACAGACCATCACGAAATGGTGGTTCAAGGCAAGAGATGTAAAAGGGCAATATTTACTTAAATATATATTCCAGTTTGGTAAGGTTCTTTAATTTGCCACTTAAAATGATGTAAACTATCTGTTGCTTAAGTATTCAATTTGGGGATATAGTTTTCCTTTAATGAGCCAGACATGAAAGAAAATATTGACTGACCTAAGCTCAACAGCACATGGGGTTATCCTGACTGCCATCAAAGAGCAACTGTCAAAACACCCCTCTTCAACTGTTACTGCTTCCCATTGAGCTCTATAAGAAATGTTCCAGTTATAGCACATGCTCCATTGACACAGGCAAACTTGAGATTTTAAATGCCAAAACAATGGCAGCAGTAGTCAATGCGCAGTTGCCAGAGTCCTAATAGCTAAACATTTCAAATAGACTGCAACTATATTACCCTTGTTGTCAAGCAAGTTGCCTTAAAGGAACAGTAACATCAAAGAATTAAAGAGTTTTAAAGTAATACAAATATAATGCAGTGTTTCCCTGCACTGGTAAAACTGGCGCATTTGCTTCAGAAACACTACTATTGTTTATATAAATCAGCTGCTAGGGGCAGCCATTAAAATGAGAAAAGGCTTACACAGCAGATAAGCTCTGTAGAACAGAATGGTATTTTCTGTTATCCACTATTTATCCTGTGCCATATAGCCTTTTTTCAATGTCACCCATTGCTACACAGCAGCTTGTTTATATGAACTATAGTAGAGTTTCTGAAGCAAACAGATCACTCATTTTTTGGTGTATCTAGTATAGGTCAATCTAAAAAACAACTGGACTTGCTGAGTAATCAATGAAGTTGTTTTTAGATTGACCTATACTAGATATACCATGACCTGGATGAATGAAAATCTTCAGTCATTTTTTGGTGTTACTGTTCCTTTAATCACATGCAACGGTCAAGGGGCTATATTTGTACTGTGTCAAACCAGCCTGGAAAATAGCCATGATCTCAGTAACCAACAGAAACCTTCATTCACTTCCTTCATTCTCTAAATAAAACAACGCATCCATCGGTTTCAATGATGCAGTAGCGAGGGTAGGAAGGCGTAATACAACGGGCAACCGAATGCTGGACCATAACCAGCATTCCCATTCACCTGTACAGGAGTTCCATGGAAATCACTGGCCAGTCACATCCATGAGAGTAGGAGCAGAGCTTTCATGGTGATGTGTGCACCCATTATAACTGCATTTCCACCTGGGTGCATGCAACTCTCAAGTGGGTGAAGCTAGAACTAACCTGCAGCCAAAGTGCCAGCTACAATAGGGATTCTATGAAAATGAAGGCAATTCCATAAATATAAATCGCCTAAGCATAGCAGAACTGCACAAGAACTGGTGCAAAGAGGTGATTCACAAAGTATCAACTGTGTACGTGACCTCGGCCTCAAACAACCCGCACATAACTGGCAGGGACATCTGTTTAGTCAGCAATCAGCCAATAACATTTTAATGGTGCGAGTTGTTTTTTAATCAGTTTCAATCAAGCACATTCCAGTCTATGAGTGCACTTGAATTCCATTTCTTGCACTTGGAAAATGAAAGTAGTTTCAATTCGACCAACTTTCCTTGCTCTTCAGAGCATTTGTGGGCAAATAGGATAGCAGCTAATAAAACTAAAAGTCACCTAAGGCCTAACAGCAGAGAAGATACTTTTTCTATAGGTTTCAACCTTCTCTACCGTGAACTCTCCCTTACGTGTAAAACAGATACAGAAGGCAAGGGTTGTGCTCTTTTTTTACTTAGCTTATTATCTATAAAAAAACCCTGCTATAAATGGGAGAATTAGTAAGATAAAAACAAAATAACCCATTAATGCTTTATAGCAGGGGTCACCAAACTTTTTTTATCCTCCCCGAGTCACATTCAAATGTCAACAGAGTCGGGGAGCAACACAAACATTTAACAGGTTCCTGGAAGGAAACAAAGAGGGCCATGATTGGCTATTTGTTAGCCCCTATGTCAGGGGTGCCCAAAAGGTAGATCGGGATCTACCAGCAGACCTTTAGTTGGTGATCAGTAGATCTCAAAACACTGTTAAACAGCTTGACTGTTTTATTCTTTTCATTCAGAAATTTATTCTGTTATGGTTATATATAGTGATGGGTGAATTTATTCGACGCCGGCGAATAAATTCGCGAAACCGCAGCGAAAATTAGCCTACGTAAATAAAAATGGACGCCAGAGTCTGTTTTTTTTTTTACACTGGCGCACTTTTGCCGGCAAATGTGCGTCTGCGTCTCAAAAAAGACGCCGGCACGGTTTTGTGAATTTTTGCTGTTTTGCGAATTTCACCCCAAATTCGCCCATCACTAGTTATATAGGAAATTGTTTTTTTTAAAGTACAGGTACCCATTATCCAGAATGCTCGGGACCTGGAGTTTTCCTGATATTGGATCTCTCCATAATTTGGATCTTAATACCTTAAGTCTACTAGAAAATCATAAACATTAAATGAACCCGTTAGACTGGTTTTGCTTCCAATAAGGATTAATTATATCTTAGTTTCAATCAAGTACAAGGTACTGATTTATTATTACAGAGAAAAAGGAAATCATTTTTAATCATTTGGATTATTTCATTATAATGGAGTCTATGGGAGACAACCATCCCGTAATTCGGAGCTTTCTGGATAACGGGTTTCCAGATAACGGATCCCATACCTGTATAGTAATAAATATTATTTTGATTTATAAGACAATTTGTAAGTATATTTTCCATGGAACAGAATGCGAACGGTGATATTATGGATGTAGATCATAATGGGACATCACTAAAAGTAGACCGCGCATTACTAAAGTATGGGCACTCCTGCCCTATGTGAACTGGCAACCAACACATGGTTGGCAAGACACCTGGTTTTTATGTAACCAAAACTTTCCTCTAAGCCAATAATTAAAAATTAAGTACTGGTGTTGAGCAACATCCAAAGGGTTTGTGAGAAACATGTTGCTTCTGAGCCATTGGTTGGGGACCAGTGCTTTATTGTAAAATAAGGACACGCAGAAGAGGATTCTTGTGGTTTTCCGCACATCGGAGAAAAAAAAAAAAAGGCATATTGCCCCTTTAAAGGGGACACAGTCCCCAAAAAGCTAAATTAGTTTTGTAAAGTTAATTTTAAAGAGGATTGCTCACCTTCCCAACACTTTTTTAGTGCAGTTGCTTTCAGATTGTTCAACTAAAATAAAAAATAATTTTTCAGTTGCTTTTCATCTGTTATACTTTGCCATTTTTCCAAAATTACATTTTATTTATGTACCTGTCCCTGGTGTTTCTAACTAGCAAGTCAGTTTTCCAAGTGATGATTCTGAACAGTTAAAATGTGCTCCATTAGTTGATCCATTTCTCAGCAGGATCTACGGGGGAATATTAGCAAGCAACTCTTGTATCAATTCTAACATCTGCCTTTAACGAAACTCAGGGATTCAGCTCAGCAGGGACAAACGCAAGAAATGGATCGTCTAATGCAGGAGTCCAACTTTTTTTGGACCGGGGACCGGTGGAGGGGGCGTCCAATTCTGGAGCGCCGTGTTAATTGTCCCCTAGGTTCGGCGGCCCAGTTCAAGACTCTCCGCTGCTGGCCTAATGTATTGATTTGGATCAGCTGCAGAGTCGCTGACCCCCCCCCCGACTGCTTTAGAAAGACATTAAAAAGGTGAAAAATTGTACTTTTACACTTCAATATAAGAAAAAAAAAAAGTCACAAATAGAACTAGAAATAAAGTATTTGGAAGCTGTTGGAAGCTGACCCCCCCCCCCATTTAAAGGGGTGGTTCTCCTTTCAAACACTTACTCAGTTCAGTTGTTTTCAGATTGTTCACTATAAACAATGACTTTTTTTAATTACTTTCCATCTTTTTATAATTTTCCCAAAATGTAAGTTTAAAGTTGAATGTTCGGGTCTCTAGTGTTTCAGTCTGGCAGCACAGTGATCGTGAAGCGATTCTGAACTATTACGATTTTCTAAATTTAGCGGCTACAATTAGTTGATTCATTTCTCTAAAAAGGTTGAACTTGATGGACGTGTGTCTTTTTTCAACCTTACTTACTATGTTTTCAGCAGTATCTGCGGAATATCAGCAACTATTGTATCAATTCAGCTGCCTTTAAAGGAGAAACAACCCCTTTACCAAAAAAAATAAACCCTACCCCCAACTCACGTAAAGCCCCCTGCCCCCCAGCCTAGCTGCCACCACGGGGAAACTTTATACTTCTCCCTTGATGCAGAGTCACAGAATCAGAGTTCACCGCAGTCATCTTCCGGGCCTACGGCAATTTCCGTCCAATTTGGAGCATGATCAGTTGCAAAACGGTAATTTGCTCCAACTGCGCCGCTTCTCCGGTCTCCGTCTAAGCTTACCGAAGACCAGGAAAATGGCTGAGGTGAACTCCGATGCAGTGACTCTGCAAGTATAAAGTTAAGGGCATTTCGGGAGTTTTTTTTAGCGAAGAAAAAAAAAAAAAAAAAAAAAAAAAAGTCGGCGACCCCACCTCCCAGAGCGGATTTAGGAGTATGAAAAAAAGAAACTTTACTCTTCCATATTAGAAAAATGGTCACACTTAGAAAAAAAAACTTTATTTCTGGGGAACAATCTGAAACCAACTAAACTGGAAAAAAGTGTTTGAAAGTGAACAAGCCCTGTAATTGGACGTGAGGTTGGTTTATCCATTTCTGCACTGCTGGTTGTGACTCTCGAAGCAATGAAGCAGGTGTGCTGCAGCCAACCCTCCCACGGACAGGAATCGCACGTTGGTCTCAAAGGCCTGTTTATCAGTGGGCTCGTCCTTGTTCGACAGCTCAGAGGCAGCAGTGCAGCGAATATTCAAGAGAAAGACCATTATAATATCTGGCTGTACATTTAAAGTGGAATTAACAGCGAGTTGTCCCGGAATGTCCCTGTCCGGCTGCCGTGACAGTGTAGGCTTCGCCTTTGAGGAGGCACCAGCAAGCGCTCAGTCAGGGCCTGCCTTTAGCAGCCGGGAAACACAGAGAGCATGACGGGATATCATCTCGGAACACTTACCTAACGGCCTGACCCACTCTCGGTAACGCCCCTTCTAGTGTGTGAAGTAAGCGAGGCCCACGCGCATCTCTCGGGCCCCAAACCGAAGGTGAAAGGAAAGACAGGGCCCCTTTCCCTACTTGACAACGGAAGTCCGACAGCGGCGGCCCTTCCCCCTATTTACAGCTTCATCGTGACGAGCAGAGGAGGGCTGAAAGGTCCCAGTCAGATTTTTACATGACGCGGTTGCCACCAACGTAACGACCGTGAGGCCTCCTCAACTCCCAACGACCGAACAGCGGCGACTACAACGTGGGGGGTGGGGAAAACAGAACGCCGCTGCGTTCCTCCAGTTGGCCAACGTGCGGTAAAAGCGAGCGTCACGCCCGATTCTTATTGGCTGAAAGCGTTGTCTGTCAGTAGCTGTACCCTCTTGCTATTGGCTACACTGCTTGACAGTTTCCCCCGCACCTTCTCCCTTGTTTTATGACATATTAAAAATTGCGACCTGCTGCGTCTCACAACGTATTAAAACCCTAAAGCTGAATGTTGAGGCGGTTCCGTTCCGTGACGATAAGGGCTAGTGGAAAGTACAGCTGAAGAAGTCACCAACCTTATTTTAAAGCGACGGTGCCGCTCAGAACCTTCCCCTAACAGTATTGGCTGCTTCTTTTTGGTTGACGTGCGTGCTGACCTATAGCAGGCGATAATACCTGATGTTGGGGGAGGGGGTGGTGAACGCAAAAAAAAAATGAATGTTGTTTTCTTCAGTGCGAAGCGTTAGGGGCAGGGTTCTTGGCAGAGTCCCGTATGTAACATGAAATCATCGACGTCCAATCACCTTCGAGGGTGACGTCATGGTCTCACCATAACAACTTGGCCCTCCTGCTCTGCAATATTTGCTCTGACTGAGAGCGTTTGTTACTCAGGAGGATAATAAACCCAGTTCTTTAGTAAAGCTTACTCTGCCATTAACTGTCACTGTGTGTCGTTTTTTCTGTCAGTGTATGATATATCAGCACCATATGAAGCTGTTTACTCGTGGGGGGTTAGACTAGCTGACTGCTGTTCCTAATTTTGACAGAGAAAAAACATTTTGTCCCCTGGAAATGTCCTTGTCATTAATTTTGACCAACTGCATAGAAGTATTGTACTGTTCCTCTAAACACAAAATACCTTAACCAGTTTGACATCTTTGTACTGCCCAAATCACTCTAAATTCCACCCAGACTATGTTCCCTGCCTAGGGTTGCCACCTTTTCTGGAAAAAAATACCGACGGCCTTCCTATATAGTTATCTTTTTTCCCTATTAATAACATTGGGATCAGCCATCATTTTTACCAGCCAGGCGTTGGCAACCCTATCCCTGCCAGGGGTATAAATATGAAAAAAAACCTGTAAAATCTAGGAGGGTTCACAGGCACTGTCGGTAGGATTGCCACCTGTTCTAGAAAAAAATACCTGCCTTCCTATATATTTATCTTTTTTCCCTAATAATAACATTGGGATCAACCATCATTCTTAACGGCCAGGCCAGTAAAATACTGGCCGAGCCCCCCCAGAGACTCTTAACCTGTCTTGTACACTGGTAGATTTTGTCAGTGCTCCACAAACGACCTTATCGGCTTAACAATTGATTGTACAAACGTCACCCATCTGTGGTAAAGGACATGTGAGGAGACTTTGGTCATATCTTTGTCGTGTTGGCTGCAAGATCTCACATATATTAACTGTGCATTTGTTTACTTTTGCTAAAGGCATTCACGGTGAACAGACGTTTAACAATGATTATCTGATTGGCATCACCACTAACCGATTTCATAGTTTCATACTGAGAAATTTCAAACCTGTTGGATTGACAGTTCGGACGAGTTTGGTGCAACAATGCGGTCATTCACCCATTTATGGCCACCCGTAGACCGTAGGCCCACTCTCCAAACTACCTACTCTCCAAACTACCTACTCACTCAATTTCTTAATTTTACTAGTTTCTTTTCTTTACGTCCTATAACCTATATCCTTCCATCAATTTCTTTGTTCCCATACAAAAACTGGGAATGACCACGAAATAGGCCAAATGATTAGAAACTAGGGTTGCCACCTGGCCAGTATTTTACCGACCTGGCCAGTAGAAATGATGCTTGATGCCAACGTTATTAATATGAAAAAACAGCAAGAATATAGGAAGGCTGGAATTTTTTTCCAGAAAAGGTGGCAACCCTATTAGAAGCAGAAGGGCCCACTGACACCTGGCCCACCAGGATTTTTCACGGTACCCTGGTGGGCCAGTCTGTCAGTTTTTTACAGGTCTGAAAGATTTGCTTAATAACAAAGAATTCTGATGATCATGATTTGAATGGCAGCTATGCTTTAGATGGCTCCTAGGGTCGCCACTTTTTCTGGAGGAAAAAAAAACTACACTTCTAATGATTTATAGCGGCATTGGGTCCAGACTAGGGTTACCACCTTTTCTGGAAAAAAATACCGTATATTTATCTTTTTTCCCTATTAATAACATTGGGATCAACCATTATTTTTAAGGGCCAGGTGGCAACCCTAGCCCAGTCTGGCAATATGTGGACTCTGGCAAATGCCAGAGGGGCTGCTGTAAGACATAGACAGTCACTATTTTGTAGGCTGTTGGGGCCTCTGTGTATTTGAAATGACAGTGCCAGGGTCTGTTTTAAATCTCAGTCCAGGCCTGGAGATCCATATGAAAATTGATTGGAATGTGTTACTAATAAAGAAAACTCTGGGCATTTTTGAGACCATTTGTGGGTCATTCATGCAATTCATTATGTTTTTTACTCGCAGTGCAGCACTTTTCCCTGTAATTATGTGCTTAACATGGTATGTTACCATGCTTTAACATGGTAAAATGTGCACAATCGGTCCCTTGTAGCATCTGGAGTTGTTGCGTGTCTGGATTGCATCATTTCCATTGTTTGTTGTCAAAATTATGTTTGTACTTAATTCTTTATGTGCAAGGCTTCTATGAATGTGGACATAGCTCCTACCGTTCAAATTACCACCACGTTTAAGGTGACGGCAGGTCCAAGGTTCCCCTTCTACAAAAGACGTACTTGTTCACAATTCACTCGACAGACTGGACTGATGCAGTCACGCTTGCTGCAAATACTCAGGGGTGCAGGGGACATGTTTGGACACACTTTAGAAATGAAAGGGGTGAGTTAAATTGTAGGGAGTGATATAAAATATCCTGCCTTCTCCCTTTAATACTCGCCACTTGAAAAAAAAAGCACAAGCTGTGTGAGTAATTCCACTGCCTATTAATATAGCCTGTTCATGCATCATCTCTGCTGATTAGTGATTAGCCCATTATTGTATGCATTTCAAATTGTGGGTTTGATATCTGAAAAATATTATGGTTATATGCTTATTTCACAGTATTTCCTACCATAATCCCATTTAAATGTACCAATTTCAAATTGCATCCTGTAGAGCTGTGCTGAAATATGTGCAAGTGGGTGGGTTGGTAGTCTCTCAAGACTTCTTGAAAATTCTCTAGTTGCCATTAAAATCTATGGGAACCTTGCACAATACCTTCCCCTGGAACTTTCACACTGTAGAAAAATTAAGTGGCAAATGAGAAATGCCACGAGAACAAAAAAAAAAAAACAAGAAATGTTGCAGGAAATATTAAGAAGATTTTTGTTAAAGATATGTGATACATCTGCCCTTAAAGGGTTGTTCACCTTTAAGTTAACTTTAAGTATGTTATGGAATGGATATTTCTAATCAACCTTTTAATTGGTCTTCTTTTTTTAAAGTTTTTGAATTATTTGCCTTCTTCTTCTTCTTCTTCTTCTATTCCCCTGAGGATGAAAAAAGTCAGAATATGAAAATCCGGCTTCTCAAACCTGGCGAGGTTGTATATAAGTTAGTGGGAGAGCTCCCTATCCTATTTGGAAGTTGCTGTGTTCTGCGCTGAAATTAGCCTGAAAATCCGATAATTTGGGACTTTTCTGGCAAAAATCCAAAAAATTTGGATTTTTGTGAAAAAGCTCTAAAAAAATTGAGCGATTTAGGAAAAAACTCTGGAAACAATCGTACAATTCGGATTTTCGCTTGATTTAATCGAGTTTGTCCCCATGCTTTTTTATTATGTTGTGGATTCTAGTTTGGTCGGATTTTTTAAATTTAAATACTCAGAAAATTTCGGATATTGATAAACGAGGCCCTAATGGTATATACAGTCAGGTGCACGATTTCTATGTACAAGTTATTTAGTGTTCGTTATTTGTGATGTGAAGGGGAGACACAATTTTGGCAGCTTTTCCATTCATCTCGGAACACTGTGTCCCAGCTCTGTTTTTTACTGTGAAAATGGAAGTCATTGGTTGAGTGACAGCAGCATCCGGTTGTAAGATAATTTGTCTCTAGAAGAACATGTTACAATAATGACAAGCCTGACAAGCGGTGCTAAAAACATATTTCACATGCTGACAGATGGGTAAAGTTGGAGGAGGAACGTATAGAGAAACTGAGGGACTGGGGGAAGGACTGGGTAGGTAGGTAGAAGGACTGAGTCGGTAGGTCGAAGTCTCTCACACCCATTGTTATCATGTATGCTTTAACAGTAGCTGATCAAATGACATGCCACCTACCGGGTCTGCGTCACTACTTGCCCAAGTGCCCAGCTTCTCAATATCATCCCTAATTGAAAGTGTTTTTAATGCTGCTGTATTCATCTAAGACTAGAATAATATTCAAGGTAACGGAAGAATATTGAGCATTTTGCCACCACCCATCAAACTGTAATTTCTCTAAATAAAAACCAATAAAAAAACAAGATGTTAATACAGATATACTGAGATACCCCTAGTTGTGTTATAAAGCTGCCAGGAGATGCTACTTTTATCTTCCAAGGGGTTCTAGATGTCTCCATGCACAACTTATGCATTCGGATGGCAAGATGGCTCTGGGCATGATACATAATGAGTCAGAAGCCAGAAACCAGAAATTGTAAGATATTAGCATGGAGCACATGATGTAAATAAAATGATGCTAAAGTATCTGTTTATCTTTAATAGGACCAGTCACCCAAATATTTTTCCAAAATCCCATTTTATTACATTAGTCAAGCAAAATGAACTTTAATTACACAATATAAATTATTTGAATCTTGTTTCCTTCATTGTGGGAATTCATAATTATAGCAAGCAGGCAGGCGCCATTTTGTGGACACTGATATTAAGACAAGTCTTGCATCATCTCAGAATCTTGTTTGTGCACCAGGATGGGGGACCTGATGTCCATCCCCATGTCCTGACTACACAATTAAACGGTGAAGAGATCTGGGAATGTGGGGAGAGCAGTGACAGCTAGGAAGTACTGAATGGAAAGTGAAAGCAATTGTCTGCTATGCCTAAAGCTGGCTATAGATGTTGAGATTTTTAAAAGATCCGATCATCATCATGAGACCACGATCTTCTCAGAACGATTGTACGATCGTACGAATTTACCATCAACTAAAAAGACCAATTTACCAGGAAAACAAAAGGGAGCTGCCTGCTTGGCCCTGCAAACATAGATAGATTGCACTCGGACCAACAAAGATTTTTTGACCTGGCTGATCAATTTCCCAACAGATGTCTGCCGAAAAATCGTAAGATGTTAGATCGTTCGAATACCACTAACTGCACGATAATTTCGAAGGATTGGTCGGGCTTCCCTAAAATCGGTCGTTCGGCAAGAAGAATCATCGTGTCTATGGGGAGCTTTAGACATAGAGGAGGGGCAGACAATATTTGATTGACAGCTGATATTTTTAAATGAGCTTACAACAGCTATGAATACTTTAATAAAAAATGTAAATTGGATTTCATGTTTAATTTGAACATTTAATTTGACTTTTATCATGCAGATTTTTGTGTCTGGATGACAGGTCTACTTTGGCTAGCAAAATGACATTTGGCGAATGTTCATCAACAAAAGGTTATTTAGTGATTTGTTGTTATTAACTATTTACATTGCATAAAAAAAGAATGGTGCAAAAACAGTTGGTTTCAGTTGGTTAAAAAACAGAATCTTAACAATTACAGTTTGCTGGTTTACTGAGTTGCTTCTGGGAAACATGGGGAAGGTGGAAATTGAAATAAATCACTTTTTAATCTGACATTTTAGAAGAATGCTAAAAAAATAGAAAAGTCAGTATGTATGGTGTACTGTTTGCAAAGTTGAGCTGCCTCTTTAAATAAAGCAGCTTCCCAATTGATAGACCCTTTGTTTTAGTGAGGTATAAGAGCATTACAACATATCCGTTGTAGTGAAGCAGCAAAACCTCCATCTTTGGCCCACAAGCAGTATGCTTTTCTCTGTATGGCATCTACATTTCTATCCTTCTGTTCTTCCTTCATATTGGTAGCTAAGCTAGTGAATCCCCACAAGGGCATGTCATACCCTTAGAGTGTTGAGTCAGAAAGATCAAGTATGCCGGTTTAGGGGACTGATAAATGTATTGCCCATTTACATTGCATTCCCCTAAAGTTTGGCCACTTAAGGGCCCCATAGTTGTACAGGAGCTAGACTCCATTTACTTTGTCAGAGCGTGACCCCTAATTATCCCGGGTTTAGCTACTAGCTGGTATTGTGGTATAATATAAAGAGCTGAGCACATGGTCCATTTTTTGTTAGTCTTAGGGTCAGGGCACACGGCCAGATCGGGGAAAATTGGTCACCACGAAGAAGAGATTTGTCTCCTGTCGACTAATCTCCCCAAATCTGCCCGTGTGGCCAGACCCTTAGGGTTGCCACCTTTTTGTGGATGAAAATGGGCAGGGGGTGGGTCAGTGGAGTAGGGGGGCGGCCCAGTGATGTCGGAGGTGGGTCGTGACATCGGGGGGTGGGTGATGTGGGGATGTTGGGCGGGAGACATCGGGGCGGGACTGATAACGTGGCGATTGACTTATCGCCATGTGATTCACTTAATTTGGAAATCCGGACAGGAGCTTTGCACTAGGGCAGCCCTTAAAAAAAACTGGCTGTCTGAGTGAAATCCGGACAGGTGGGAACCCTAATTAGTCCCCTTACCTGACCAGGCAGGAAGGGTGAGGTGGAACTTAGACAAGGTCAGGTCTAGCAAGTGATAGGCTACTCACCTTCATAGATCACTCTAGGTGTGATAGATTGTTAGGCTATTTAGCCAAGTAGCTGTGGCACCACCGAGGAGTGTGATTATACTTCCAGGTACCAATTGCCCAGAAGTAGGGACTAGCGTTAGAGTTTGATCCAATTAGGGACAAGGCTGAAAGCTGGGTGTACCTTTGTAGATGTTGTTTATGCCATCATTCCTGTGGGGAGTTATACTGATCGATGATACTTGTGAGTATTTGTCTATGGTTTGGCCACAATCTTTCCCATGAATCTCTCACAGGAGGACAGACGACCAAAGATTAGGGTAAGGTGAAGGGCACCAGTGAAGACTCAACTGGGGAGATAACTGGAGTGAAGAAACCCTGTCATTGAAAATTAGCTCAATTGTCTTGCTACACAAGTATGTAGTATGTGTGCAGTGAGCATTTTGAAACTCCTATGAGGAGTGTAGTGAGTAACTGTTGTTGTTGTTATACCAATGTAGGGGCTCAAACATGTTGATTTATGGTGGTGGTAAATCCCATTGTAGTTCACTTTGGAGAACTCTGATGTTCTGTAGCTGGCATAAGCACTCTACCTGGAGAGTAGCTGTATGTTTTTAATTATGGTGTGAGTAAATGAGCCTGAACTGCATATAAGGAGTATAGCATAACCCAAGTTTAACTAGAATAAGATAGGAAGGTGCAGATTATAGTGTAGTGCTCCGTCTGTTATATCAATAAGTGTGCTTGTGCCATACAGCACCCGCAGTTCATTTCCCAGCAAGCGTGACCAAAAGCTTTCTAAAATTATGAAAAAGATGTAAGCATTCTGTAATCTATCATCTATTACTGTCACTAAGAACGTACATTCTTGCCCATACGGGTATTTCAAGCATTCAGGGTAGGGCGCTGACAAATGTACCAGCCTAGATAAAAATGGAATCCTCTCCTTAGGAAATTGGCTTCAGCGACACAGTATCCATGTTTATAGGAATCCCTATAAATGAAAACAAGTACCACAAGCTTTATATTCATTAAACTACAGAAAATACTAAAACAAGATTGATATAATATCGGAATAGCTGTGTCTGGAAGCAGGCCACATTAGATTTTCAAAATATCCGCGTTCATGGTAAATATATATCCTGTTTAAAGATGTTTTCAAATCAGTAATTGCCATTGGCAGTAATATGAGGAAATGGAAAAAAGAGAAGGATGGGTGCAGGTGAGGAGGATGATGATGGCATGAACGGAAGGAATGAATGGAAACAGTGTAATTGTGTAATATTTCTGGAAATGGGTGTAAAAAACATTATTTATGATGTCATAACCTTATAAAACTCTTATTATAACTGTCTGTCAAACTATGAGTGATGGAATCATTCCAACCCGAGTAGAGGTGCTCAATACCTCTCATTCCCACACCCCTACACCCTGCGTGGTTTTGTAAAATAAAACAGTACAAGTATGGGATCCATTATACAGAAACCCGTTATCCAGAAAGTTTAGAGTTAGGGGAAGGCCATCTCCCATAGACACCATTTTATCCAAATTATCCACATTTTTAAAATTGATTTCCTTTTTCTCTGTAATAATAAAACAGAAGCTTGTACTTGATCTAAATGAAGATCCAAATTACAGAAAGATACATAATCCGGAATATCCCTGGTCCCAAGCATTCTGAATAACAGGTCCCATACCTGTAACAGACTTCTATCAAAAGCAACAATATTAGAGCATTAATCTTGGATAAACAAGTTGCTGGGAAACCTTATGTCCCTGTAAAAATGTAAAACACAGTACAGCTATGGGATGCGTTATCTGGAAACCCATTGTCCAGAAAGCTCTGAAGTACGGAATGGCCATCTCCCATAGACTCCATTGTAATGAAATAATCCAAATTTTAAAAAAATGATTTCCTTTATCTCTGTAATAATAAAACAGTAGCTTGTACTTGATCCCAACTAAGATATAATTAATCCTTATTGGATGCAGAACAAACCTTTTGGGTTTATTTAATGTTTACATGATGATGTTAAATAGACTTAAGGTATAGAAATACAAATTACAGAAAGATTTGTTATCCTGAAAACCCCAGGTCCTGAGCATTCTGGATAATAGGTCCCATACCTGTATGAAAATCTTTAATGGTTCAGACAAAAGTGAGTGTAGGACTACCTATCCCAGTTGGAGGCTTAAGTTTATTTCAATATATGGACAAACAATGCCTGTTATTTTCAAAGGGGAGGTCATATTGATCATAGGTTTTTGCACAATATGTACTTAAATATACCAATATATTTTTCTTTCACTCTAGGGGGTTGACATTAGGTAGCGGCTTCTGAGGCTGATATGTACATAGCCAGGAGCTCTGTATGGATTTGCTTCTATGAGATGCCGTGCACACGCAACATATATGTTAGTTTTACGCTTTCTGTCTAACCAGTTAGACAATCAGGCTGTTTGTGGTCAGCTTCATTGGTTCTTGCTTGGTTATTCAGCTATTCGTTTATATTTTCACTTCATAAGCCGCCACCTAATGTCAACCCCCCCAGAGTGAAAGAAAAATATATTGGTATATTTAAGTACATATTGTGCAAAAGCCTATGATGAATATGACCTCCCCTTTAAAAATAACAGGCATTGTTTGTCCATATATTGCAATAAATTTAAGCCTCCAACTGGTATAGCTAGTCCTACGCTCACTTTTGTCTGAACCATTAAAGATTTTCATACAGGTATGGGACCTATTATCCAGAATGCTCAGGACCTGGAGTTTTCAGGATAAGAAATCTTTCAGTAATTTGTATCTCTATACCTTAAGTCTATTTAACATCATCGTGTAAACATTAAATAAACCCAAAAGGTTTGTTCTGTATCCAATAAGTATTAATTATATCTTAGTTGGGAATCAAGTACAAGCTACTGTTTTATTATTACAGCGATAAAGGAAATCATTTTTTTAAAATTTGGATTATTTCATTACAATGGAGTCTATGGGGTATATTTATCAAAGAGTGAAGTTAATAGTGAAGTTCCGCCACTAGAATGAAATTCCGCCACTTCCCATTCATTTCTATGGGGTTTTTAAAGGCGTATTTATCAAAGGGTGAAATTTCACTTTCACCCATTGATAAATATGCCTTTCAAAATCCCATAGAAATGAATGGAGAGCTGCGGAATTTCACTCTAGTGGCGGAACTTCACTCTTTGATAAATTTACCCCTATGGGAGATGGCCATTTCGTAATTCAGAGCTTTCTGGGTAATGGGTTTCCAGATAACGCATCCCATAGCTGTACTGTGTTTTACATTTTTACAGGTATCTAAGGTTTCCCAGCAACTTGTTTATCCAAGATTAATGCTCTAATATTGTTGCTTTTGATAGAAGTCTGTTACAGGTATGGGACCTGTTATCCAGAATGCTTGGGACCTGGGATATTCCGTATTATGTATCTTAAAGCTAAAAAATTTGCCAAGAATACAAAGTTCAATAAAACAAGACTGAACATGTATTGTAGTTCTCTTTTGCAGCCCCAGCTTTCATAGTCCCTTGTTATGTGAAACAGTGGGTGCTTTGCAGTGCCAATCACCACCCTGACTCCCCTGGTAGAGAGTAGCAAGTTCTGAACAAGGTAAGAACTGAGAGACAGTTAAAAATGTTTGACGTTTTCCTGAAATTCCTGGAATCAAAGCACAGCAGAAGGAGAGCCACAACTAAACAAGTGTAGTGTAGATGGTTTAGAGAATGTGGCACTTGTATTAGTAGTTGCATTATACTGCTGAATCTGTAAGCAGTAACTAAAGCCTATTCCAACAGATGCCAATGTACTAGGCGCTACTTCTACCATTAGCCAGAATATTCAATAACACCATCTTTTGACCCAGAGGACCCAAAATCTCCTAGGTACCAGTGCCCCGGCACACTACATAGATCCACCCCTAGTGACAATATCTGCAGATCCATGCAAGAATATATATATTAAATCATTAAAGACTGTCTCCTAGAAGTAGCAGTTACTTCATTATAATCAGCTTTTAGTACTCCACAGCCCATTCTGTAATTCAGTAAACCAAAATAATCACAAAAACTCTTACCTGAAAATAGTCTCAGCTTTTACAGCTCTATACCTGAAGAGGACGTTTTACTCCTATTCCTGTATATAAGGAGGTTTTATCAGCTATGTTCAGTTAGCAACAAGTGTTTCCTCCAGGGAAAGAGAATGGGTTCTGTCCGGTATCAAGGTGATTGATCTACTGACAAACCCCAGCCAGAGCCTAAAGTCAAATCAAGTCTAATAGGAAAGCCCCAAAGTCTCTGGCCATAGAATCAGGATAAAGCTTTCAAAGAACGTTAGACACTAAAATTAGCCCTTTCCGTGCTATATCCAGAGGAAACACAATCTGCTTATAATAAATAAATGCAGGATCCTATAAAAATAGCGCTCAAGCTGTTATAAAGATTAATTTTAAAGGTACTGAATATATATATATATATATATATAAAATATATATATATATATATATATAGAGAGAGAGAGAGAGAGAGAGAGAGAGAGAGAGAGAAAATTACGGCACTCACAGGATTTGTTTAAGGAAACAAAAAATGTGTGAGTGCCCTAATTTTTTACATATCTTTATCTGTTCTTACTGGCACCGGGTTAACGGTGTGCACCATTGCGTCTTCTATATATAAATTTGTATATATGTATACAGACATCAGTCTTTGTGTGGATTATCCTGGATACTGTTCCTCCCAAAACTCCTATATTCAAAAATATACTAGTGTCTATACACACTCCACTATGCTAACTCTTTACAATTGCTTCAGTTTATCTGCACATGACAATGGTGGAAAGTACAGGGTGCAAGGATGAAAGCGAGTCTTTGAATTAGCACTTACAGTACCTTGAGGGGGGTGTTGCTTTCAGGTTTTGTGTGGCGCCTACACACTTGCACTTAATGAGTCACATGCAAATGCCATTTCCTCTGCAGAACAAGAAATGAGACACTTTGAACCGTCACCGGCACCTGGAAAACATGAAAGGAACTTGTGTGCAACTTCGCAATGTGTATGATAATTTGCACCCCATTAGTAGGTCTGGTGCTCACTGTTTTGCATGGTGCGCGCCATTATGCTGGAATTCCATTGAAAGCTGCATTGTGGGTAAATATATAGCAACATGAGGACCTTTTTACTATGTCATACCTTATCAGGTTTTGAGTTAATAAAGAATTTGTTAGAGTTGTAAATGGCTAGTAAAGACCCTGTGCTTCCTGGGTTGGGTGGGCATGCATACATTTTTTTTTTTTTTAAACAGTGGGCAGAAAATTAGTGGCGTAACTAGAGTGCACCTGGCCCCCCCTGCAAAACAAGGGGCCCAGTACACTCCGATCCCCATCCTCCTGCCCACTTCCTGCCTTCGTCCACCACCGTCTGACTCCGCCCACTCACCACCCTGACTCCACCCACTCCTGCCCAACCCCACCCACTTCTCCACTCCATGCGACTTGCGCTCCAATACCCCACCGCAGGTAAGAGAGCTGATGGTGAAGGGGTTCTTGTTGGCTATAGAGGAAGCAGACCCCAAAGTCCGGGCCCCCCATTCCCCCCTACGACTGCAGGGTCTGCTTCCTTTATAGTTACGCCAGTGCAGAAAATATAATTGGCTACAGTAAATTAAAGGAATGTTTACAAGCGGTGGGTATTTATTTGGTGCATGGTATAACGGCAGCCTTTTACAGGTCATGCCTGTTTGTTTCAAAGTGATCCATGGTCCAATATTTAATTTAACTAAGCACCACCTTGCCATCATAAAGTATTTCCCAAGGCCCCCATGCACCTGATCTGTGCCAGCAAAGTACAGTTAAGAGACCCCGCTTAAAGGAACAATAAAAACTGGGTAAATAAGTGGGCTATGCAAAATAAAAAATGTTTCTAATATAGTTAGTTAGCCAAAAATGTAATCTATAAAATCTGGAGTGACTGTAAATCTAACATAACAGAACACTACTTCCTGCTTTTCAGCTCTCTAAGGGGTATATTTATCAAAAAGTGAAGTTAGAGATCACCACAGTGAATTACCGTATCTCTCCATTCAACTAACTATAAAAACACAATTATTTGACAATGAAATGAAGATATTTTGTGGAATGGGGTAAAAGCACACATGACCCCCCCCCCATATTAATCAGTAATGAATCTAGTTTATATAAGAGATGGCACACCTAAAGCACAGTCATTTATAGACATGTCAGATTTCTGAGGTGGGAGCGTGCCGCCTGCACATTTGTTCTTGATTATTTTTTGCAGAGCTCAATATGACCCTCTAAAACAAGCAATCATGTGCCCTCGGGGCACTAAATCAAGAAATTCCTTTCCATACTTATTACCAAATGTAAAAAGACAGAAATAAATCAACTCAGGGGATGAAAAGCTCTCACTGGCAAAATAACAGTCTTTTTTTTTTTTCATTTCTTGATTTCAGGTTTTCCGAATTGCAAGAGTTTGTCGTTTTTATGGGCCTCGTAATTGAAAGTAAGTGTCAAATGGCCCCAGGAAGCTCCCAATAAAATAAAGTGTATAGCAGAGAGTTGTGTGTGTTGCACATTAACAGATGCTGTATGACATAAAGACAAGCAGTTGGTCACTTTCCATTGCTTCCTCTTTAAATTGTTTAGATAAGCATTTTGTACAAAACAGACCGTCTTCCTAATGATTCGGTGGATCAGGGTCTAACTAGAGTATATATAAGTAACTAGGAAACACTGGGCAATTTAATCACCCATATCACCCTTCCCTAGCAAACAACAAGTTCCAGGATCAGTGACATAGTAATGCAGTCCAGGATTAAGCTGGCCATAGACACAAAGATCCGATCGTACGAATTCAGGACTCATACGATTTTCGGACCATGTGTGGAGAGTCCCGACATTTTTCGTCCGGCGGAGATCGGTCGTTTGGTCAATTGGACAGGTTAGAACGTTTAGATAATATCTCTGCGTGTATTGCCAATCGTACGATTTTCAGTGGGAGACTGTCACTAGCTTTGGTTGGACATAGATATTGTACGATTGCTGTCAGGGGCAGAACATTGGCTGAACTGTTCTTTAACTACTTTATTTGATCTGAATGGTTAGTGGCAGGTCGGGAGATGGGGAAGTCTGATCGTACAATGATTCATACGATCAGAACTTTGCATCTATGGCCAGCTTAAAGGGATCCTGTCATCGGAAAACATGTTTTTTTCAAAACGCATCAGTTAATAGTGCTACTCCAGCAGAATTCTGCACTGAAATCCATTTCTCAAAAGAGAAAACAGATTTTTTTATAATCAATTTTGAAATCTGACATGGGGCTAGACATTTTGTCAATTTCCCAGCTGTCCCCAGTCATGTGACTTGTGCCTGCACTTTAGGAGAGAAATGCTTTCTGGCAGGCTGCTGTTTTTCCTTCTCAATGTAACTGAATGTGTCTCAGTGAGACATGGGTTTTTACTATTGAGTGTTGTTCTTAGATCTACCAGGCAGCTGTCATCTTGTGTCTCTTTTGAGAAATGGATTTCAATGCAGAATTCTGATGGAGCAGCACTATTAACTGATTCATTTTGGAAAAAAATTTTTTTCCCATGACAGTATCCCTTTACGTCAAGCTAATTACTGCTCATTTTGAATAGACAGTGATCTCTCTTTCCTATAAACACGGTAAATACTGAAAACTTCTGTCTTTAAAAAGGAAATAATAATAACGTACATGATTTAAAAATGATTAACAAATAGAAATAGCAGTACAGGTATGGGATATGTTAGCCAGAAACCCGTTATCCAGAAAGCTCCGAATTACGGAAAGACTGTCTCCCATAGACTCCATTTTAATGAAATAATCCAAATTTTTAAAAATGATTTCCTTTTTCTGTGTAATAATAAAACAGAAGCTTGTACTTGATCCCAACTAAGATATAATTAATCCTTATTGGAGGCAAAACCAGCCTATTGGGTTTATTAAATATTACGTGATTTTATAGTAGACTTAAGGTATGAAGATCCAAATTACAGAAAGATACAATATCTGGAGTCCATTATACAGAAGGCTCAAAATTACAGAAATGGCATCTCCCATAGACTCCATTTTTTCCAAATAATCAAAATTTTTAAAAATGATTTCCTTTTTCTCTGTAATAATAAAACAGTAGCTTGAACTTGATCCCAACTAAGATATAATGAATCCTTATTGGAGGCAAAACCAGCCTATTGGGTTTATTTAATGTTTACATGATTTTCTAGTAGACTTAAGGTATGAAGATCCAAATTATGGAAAGATCCTGTATATTCAACACAGCTTTAACAAAATTATTTCTCTATTTGACAAAAAATCATTTGCCAAACCTTTCAACTCAAATACTCATTCTAATCAGATAACTGTACAAATATATTAAATTTCCTTAATAATTTCTTTATTTGCACTTTCGATTTTATATATTAAAAAAAAGGCAAATAGCTCCATGATAAAAACTATACATTTAAAACATTACTATACCTATAAACTATATCTTTAAAACATTAGAGACTATGTATAGAAATACAGGTATGAGACCTGTTATCCAGAATGCTCGGGACCTGGAGTTTTCTGGATAATGGGCTTTCCGTAATTTGGATCTCCATAATTTTACCTCTTGTGCCAGATGAAGTCACGCTGGCAAATTTTCGCCAGCGTTAGTCACTTCACCCTTTAGTAAATTTGCCCCATTGACATATATAACCTCAGTAGGTCTGAGATGCCGGATTTTCGGATTCTGACTTTTTCCATCCTCGGGGTATAATAAATCTCAAAAAATGCGAGTTTTTTTTTCCACTACAAATTCGGATTATATAGTAGAAAAAAATTGATTTTTTTTTCCGCATTCGGACTTTCATAAAAAGTCTAAGGTTATTTAATTTAGTGCATATTATATAAATATATAATATGAATTTGTACTGTAAATATATAAATTCTATTATATTAATTCCGTAAGTGTTAAGCTGTTAACCTGCCTTTTAAAATTGCTTTCAGCTAAACTGTTTTATATTCATTAGTAATCCATATTTGCACATTATACAACCCAGGTATACGATGGATCACAGTGTACTTTTATATTTTCTTTTTCTGCTACTGTTTCATCTTCTAGGTTTGGTCTTCACTAAGCCTCCAGACTGGTTGACCCTCAAGCTTTCTTATTATCTCGTGTAGCCCTTCTCTTTATCAGAAGTCCAAAGGGTGTTTGGCATGATATCAGTGGTGTCATGGTCATACAAAATGATGCTCTCCATTACAGAGACAACTATGGTCTTCTCTTGTATTAAGCACAATTTGATGGGGACATTTAAGGGTGATCATGTCTCCTTTATGATACAATATCAGTGAAAGGGCTGTGGAACCCAAAAAAAGAAGTATCTGAAATGACAACAGTAAATCCGCTCTGGGGAAAAATTATTTTTATTATTATTATTATGTTCTGCCCTCAACTCTTGTAGCACACTTGGACTGGATGGATCTCATTGAACTCCTTGAGCTCTTTTATATGTGTCCAAAGTCAACAACAATAGTTCAATCTTTTGAGCCCAAGTAGAATATATGAAGGTCTAAATAGTCAGATAAAGGGTCTTAATTATTTAAAATTGTCTATACATGCATTTAAACTTCCTTGCCTTTTATAATACCTGTACATACAGTTAGAAAGAGTTTTAGATCATGTTTGTAACTATCTGATGCTTTGTCTAGCTTCTTCTCCCGTCCTTTGTTCTCAAAAACTCATTATTATGCCAGTGTGTTATAGACAATGACCGCCAGTGTCCTTGCTGGACATGTTGTGCAGAAAACTTTTTAGAAGATGGGGTTTCTGAGACACTGATTATATTTATGTATTTCAGAATGCATTAAGGTGATTGCTTGGTACCCTTGGTAGGTGTTGATCCTCACGGTTTGGAGAACCTAATGTGAGCATCCAGAAAGGCAGAGATTAGTGTTTGGAATACCAGAACACGCTTTTAAATAAACTTTTCAGATAGAAAGATCGGATGCGTCTATGATGGAGATGTCACTTGATGTATTGATGACTGTCATTTCGGTTTCGAGCCTTTGGGTTGAATACACTTTTCCTTCCCATTAGAATCAACAAAAATGTAAATTCACCGAACCAACAGTTCCTCGCAGCGATGTAATTTGTCTGCCACATGGAGCTAATGTGTTTTCATCTCTGTTTTTCCACGCATGAAACATGACCAGCCTCATGAATTGCCCATTCTGCTAAAATGGAAGGGGAAGGACATATCTTTGGCGAAAACGGGAAACCTCTGCAAGTCTGGATGAAATAACACTAATAATCTCCACTAGGTTAACCCCTTCTCTTTTAGTGACACTCTCAATCGCTGCAGACAAAAAGTGCATTCCATTGATATTACAAGTCATGAAGGTAGAAGTGAATGGAAGGCATGATATAGAGACTATAGGATAGCAAAAATAGTCTCATCGGGAATCAATATAACATGGTGTAGACCTGACCTTTTCTCATTTTATGCATTATTTAATTTCTGCAAGCCAGGTCTAATAACAATGGTAACTTTTGACAAAACCATGGCAACCTATCAAATGTTTGCTTTCCAACATATTACTTGTTTAGAGGTTGCTATGGTGCCTAGATAACCTTGCAGCTATCACATTAAGCCATAAACAGAGTCAACTGAGTCATACAAACAGCAGATTTCTTGTACCACATCTGAGACTTTGCTGTTTAGGCCATATCGTAGTTAGTTGCCTGTACATGCCAGGCAGTTTGGCTGTTTGTGAGTGAACCAGTAGACCATATGTCCATATATGGATACAAAAATAATATTTTTTTCCTTATTAATATCCATTCTGACTCTACTCAACAGGCATGAGTGGAAAAATCAAACCTATTGCCTTCAATCACCACTGAGATGGTCTAAAGACACCACAATATACCAACCTATATAATGCACAGGCCCAATACGCAGATTTCATCAATTTAATCTTATGTGAACAGCTAGATGTCGCAAGGAGCTACTTTTTTATGACCTAGTCAAATGTGTCTGCCTTTCTAAACTAAGTAGAACAATAATAATAAGGCAAATTCAATATATTTTATGTCTTGCACATTAATTAATTGCTGAATAGAAATGTTGTTCTTCGTTGGTAAGCCATAAGAACACAAACTGAGGATTCTGATGGAGTCTGAATCAGTGCCGGTATGAGCCGTGTATCATGCTTTGTTAGAACCGTACCAAATTATTGGGCTGGCATGATAAAAATTTGCGACAAAGAAATAATTGTCTTGTACATTCGATAAGCAAAAGTCTATATGCCAATGTACTTTGAAATATAAAGTAATTATGTGCTAAATGTGAGAGTGCAGCAGGTAGACCTTGTGCTTGAATGCTTGGAAACAAAATGAGAGGCAAATCTTAAAGACTAGCCCTTAACCAGGTGGTATGTGAAGAGGGAGCACAAGAAAATTGTGACCTCATAATGCACATACTTATCATTATCAATGTGTTAAAAAACATTTAGGCATTTCATTTGCAAAAAAGGATCACCTTGCTGAAGCTTGGAACAAGGGAACCTGGTCGCTGCAACTGTATAAAATGAGAGTGGCAAAGTTGTGCTCCTATCATTCTTTAAAGTCTTTTAATGTTTTGTTCCCTGATATTTATTAACACATATTATGAAACTATAGTATTGTTCCATAATGATCACTACAATATACTATAATACTAATATTTCAACCAAATTGATCAAATCTTATCCATCACTTTGGAAACCATGCCTTTGCTTCCTGGGAAATGGATTCATTTTATATTGATATCAGTCAAATCCACTAGAGAATAAAGAATAATAATAAAAAAAAAATTATATTGTCCCTAGCCTTCTATAGAATGTTATTATTCAGGCTACAAGTTGTTTTTAGTGGTCTGACATAATGAATTCCTGATGGTTCAGATAATCATTAATAACTATTTACTGATCGAGATGTCAGCTAGAAATTCTGCAGTTTTCTACATCAATCTTTGATTTATTAGCCCCTATATGAATACATAACAAAATAGTGAAATGTCTAGTATTATTAATAAGTGTAGGACTAGCCAGATCACAAATGACACAGGCATCTTAAATATGTTACAATGAATAAAATCTACCCATGTTTTTTAAGGGGGAGTGTTTTTGTAGCTTCTATTTGAATTTCTTCATATCCTAATATTTTGATATGGATGAGTGTAGTGTAGAAGACCTGTTTTCCTGTATTCTAAGAAAATCACGGTGTGACATTGCAAGTAATATAAAGCCTTTATTTAAAGGAAAACTATACACCCCAAACAATGTAGGTATCTATAAAAAGATATTGCATAAAACAGTTCATATGTAAAACCCTTCTTTATGTAAATAAACCATTTTCATAATAATATACTTTTCTAGTAGCATGTGCCATTGGATAATCATAAATAGAAAATTGCCATTTTAAAAATTAAGGGCCGCCCCCTGGGATCGTACGATTCACTGTACTCACAAACATACCAACAAACCATACTTGTTAGGTCACATGAGCCAATTTTGTCTTTTGCTTTCACACTTCTTCCTGTTACAGTTAGAGCTGCAGTATTTCTGGTCAGGTGATCTCTGAGGCAGCACAGATAGAGTCACGAAATGGTGGTTCAAGGCAAGAGATGTAAAAGGGCAAAATTTACTTAAATATATAGACAGTTTGGTAAGATTCGTTAATATGCCACTTAATATGATGTAAACTATCTGTTGCTTAAGTGTTCATTTTGGGGGTATAGTTTTCCTTTAACCATATAAATATGTTAAAATACTGATCTATGAATCTTATGTCATTAAATATTGTATTGCTGGAAATCATATTGCAACGTTATAAAGATAGTTGTACAATCTAGTTTCTAAGATCATACTCAAATAATGCTTGGTGGGAATTGTAAAACAAGTTGCAGATATCAACCAGAGTTTGGCATTTTTCTTCTCTACTTAGGGCAGAGACAAACGCTAAGATTCAGGGAGACTAGTCGTCCGGCAACAAATCTCCTCTTTTTCGGGGCAACTAATGTCCCCAAACTGCCTCCCGCCGGCTAGAATGTAAATCGCCGGCAGGATGGCAATCAGTGTGCTTTGTTTTCCAAGTTGTCTCACGAGGAAACTTCGGGCGACATCAGAAAATGAAGTGCCATCCTGCCAGCTAGAATCTCGGGGAGTTCGGGGAGATTAGTTGCCCCGAAGAAGAGGCGATGTATCGCTGGGCAGCTAAATCTCCCTGAATCTGAGCATCTGTCTCTGCCCTTATTTTCTGAGTTTGGTTTAGAACTTTGCATTTTTGATAACCAACAGACAATATAGCGATAACTATAGACACATGCGAAAAAGAGCATAAAGATGGAATCCAGAAAGGATAATGTCTTCTTCATATGAACTATTTTGTTTTCTGTTCAAAGCTCTGCTCATTGATCTGTTCTGAAATGGCAAGGACACGCCTAAGCAGGCAGAAGTCTGTCAGAGACAGAGGGTATTTCATCCAAGACAAATGTGCCGGCCCATCACCTAGATCTCAGTAATAATACTGTCTAAATATTGATGGGCATCAGGGTAGATACATATTTTGCATAGTCAGGATATAAAAAATTGATGTTGGGGGCTACCAGTTTGGAATGAAAACAACTGAACTGGCAGAGTTATTAGTAGTTTTGTTCCGCCCACACTCTTGTTATCTTTCTCCCGGCTCTCATGCAAAACACTTACACCCTTGGAAACAAGTCTGACCTTTCTCTTTTATTTGTTGCTTTCCCTACACTGATTCCAGTCTAGGGGGCAAGTGAAATGCGGGCACCAGAAGTGTTCAAAAAGGTTTTTTTGGATGGGATTGATAGTTGAAAGTTGACAGATGAATCTCTCAGATCAGAGCAGCCTGAATGCACACATATTTCTATTATTCTTACCTTGTCAATCAAAGCTGGACCCTTGCTCACTAACAGTGAAGATCCTCTCCTGTCCTACAACGCCTATGTTTCCTCTCCGAACATTGTCTCATCTGGGAACATTGGCTTATTAACTTTTAGAAATCCACAAACATAAGGCAGGATTTTTTTTTGACTTTTTGTATTAGTTTAAATTTAAAACGATGATACAAATTAAAAATAAATTAAAAAAGATTAAATTGTAAAGGACAAAAAATGTATAATGCAGGCAAGTCACAACAAATTTTACACATGGTCATTCACAATCACCAAAGAAGAAAAGAGGAAGGAGGGTTCTCTTCTGGAGAGCTTATGGTCTAACTAGATGGGACATGAACAGTAGTTCATGGCTCTGTTGCTTTAAGATGTAGCGCTTTTATGCTTCATACTGGGTTGCAATTCCTGAAAGATGGAAATAGAATCCCAGAGTTACCTAACTAAACAATGAGGGTAGGTGTGCAAAGGAAGATGAAGATGTCTACCAGTAGAAAAAAAAGGTACTTAAGTGGAATCTTGTGAAAATGTTAAAGTTCTTTTAAATTTCTAAAATTCTTCTATATGTTTTTGTTACTGGATCAGGCTCATGGAAAATGTTGCAGAGTATTACTTTGATTTTATAAATCTTAGGTATTGATCAAATTATCTTAGGGACTTTTGTGCTCAAAAATATCAAGATTGAAATTGTTTACATTTTTTTAAGCATGGAAGCCACCCAAATGTGTTTTTTTGTATTGTGAAAGGTTCCCTCAGTCTATGGGGGATATTTATCAAAGAGTGAAGTTAGAGCTCTCCACAGTCTGCAGAGTGAAATACCGCCTCTCTCCATTCATTTTTTATGGTATTTTTAAAGGCGTATTTATCAAAGGGTGATAGTGAAATACGCCTTTGAAAATCCCATAGAAATGAATGGAGAGAGGCAGTATTTCACTCTGCGGGCTGTGTAGATCTCTAACTTCACTCTTTGATAAATCTACCCCTATAATGGAACTTGCAAATTTTCATAAAGTCTTAAAGAAGAAGGAATACCATTTTACAAGTGGGGTTCCAGAATGTAGGTACCCCCAAATGACTACTTTTGCTTACCTCACCACGGTCCGGGGTTCTTCTAGCAAGTACAACTGAGAGATCCTTTTCTTGCTTCTTCGGGTCTTCTCGCGGCTGCGCATGCGCAGTAGAGCAAAGAGTAGAACTTTAATGAAAAAAATGCTATTTCCCTCTACTGCGCATGCATCTGCCCCTGGAAATTTTAAAATAGAAGAAGCAGGAAGAGGATAACTCCATGGTCCTCGCTAGAAGAACCCGTGCGGTTTTCTGCTGATAAGAGCACTGGCCCGGGGTGTCAAGCAAGTTAAAGTAGTCACTTGGGGGTGTCTAAGTTTTGGAACCCCACTTGTAAAATGGTATTCCTTCTCCTTTAAGAATTCTAATACAAGTGGAGTGATAGTATATTCACACAAATACTGAAGTGTTCATTGGCTTGAATGCTTCTTAGCAGGTTCCTGAGTTTTGGAGGTGGAAGAATATTGGTGAGAAAATTTAAGAAAAGCATTATTCATCAAGAATAAATAACATAATTCATGAATTGGTCTGTTAATTGTGATTGTCAGTAGCGTTTCCAACTATTAGACCAGCCTTTAGAAAGATCTAGCTGAGAAGAGAGTGTAATAAAAAGTTGCCATCTTCTTGGAGGTGAAATCAAAGCAATAGGTTGATGATGTGAAAGGGGTAGGATGATGGCACTGAGAGGCAGGGCCTATTAAATGGTGGTGTGGGGTGATGACCTGTGGGCATATCAATGACATAAGGGTCATGGATTAAGCTGGCTATAGGGACAAACTTAAAGTTACCTGAAAATTTGGACCATGTGTGGATCATCCTGACATCTTTCATACCATGGTGATCAGTCTGTCAGCTAACAATAATTTGTCTGCATGTATTGCCTATCTGACCATATCAAGGGGTGACTGTCACTTCTATATGTCAGACATAACTTTCGTAGGATTGCTGTCACGGCCAGAACATCTCCAATCTGATAATTAAGGAGAGCACTTCGCAGCAATACTGCTATGATTAGATTTTTATTCGTGGACTACCGTTCACACAACATGTTTCGGGCCTTATGTGCCCTTTCTCTTAATTATTGGATTGGAGATACTACCTAAGGGTGAGCGGTTCCTGGATAAGGATTGAGGCACTTTTGCTTTGATCCATTAGAGGCTGAGTGTAAGAACATCCTCCTGAATGGCCAGTACATCGTCTGATTTGTTCTTTTACTACTTTATTTAATCTGAATGGTTAGTGGCAGGTCAGAAGATTGCTATTGTTATGGTCAACTTAAAGTGATACTGACAATAAAAATTTTCTTTTCTTAATATCAATCTACATTAAAAGTTACCTATAGGTCATGTTGATCGTATTTGTAAGTAATTCTTACTTGGTGTTCCTAAGCCTGACTGTTATGGTTATTTTTTTGTGTCAGTATCTCTTTAAGGCTGAAGATCCCAGTGACAGAAATCCTGTCTGAAACCCGGATTAAGCTACTTTTTGATCCCTTGACTACCGTGAATCAGATTTTAACCCTTGGGCTTCCTCCTTGGTCATGAATCCTCCACTACTGGAGCCGCAAGGCCCCTCCGGCAGTTGTGTAGCAGCAACATATTATTTCACATTGTTTTTAGGTATAACCATAAACTTTTTGCTCTGATTACAATGAGACCAGATTAGTGGCAGGGCTACTATCAGTCCAAAGCAGCCATTGACTTCTCTACCTGCACATAGATCCCAACTATGGGATGGCGGAACCATAGCGGAACCAACAAGGAATTGGTGCATTTGGTAGTAATAAGTCCGTAAAGAGGTACCAGCAATGATTAGGCAAGGCATAGTCACAAAACAGGCAAAAGGGTCGAGGCAGGCGGCAAGAATGAAAATCAAAACTGGCAAAAGTAAAAAAACAGGAAATTCCAACAGTAAATAATGCTTCAGCATGGTCTGTATACCAAAGCCTGCTTGGGCACTGTTGAAATGCAGGAAGGCCTTTTAAAGGAGAATTGGCACCTCGCGCCAAAAAATGATGTAAAGACGTTCAGCGTTACGGTGCTCGCAATGAACGCTAACAAACCGATGACAGCGGCACTTGCGCACTACCCGAACATGTGATGTTGCCGGAAGCACCCAACTGCGCCCCAGAAAGAGGTGCACCGGGAAGTAAGAGAACAGAGAAATCTCCCTGCACGTCTTACACCCTCAGAATTTTTGGGATTTTTGCCCAAAAAGCCTGAAATAGTCGGATATTCAGGCTAATTCCAGTGTAGACCACAGAAACTTCCAAATAGGATAGGGACCTTTCCCATTGACTTATATACATCCTCGGCAGGTCTGAGATGGTGGATTTTCAGATTCTGACTTTTTGCAGCATCGGATTTTAATAAATCCACAGAAAAAAAAATGGAAACTTTGAGTTTTGCACCCAAAAACCCAATCACACTTTAGTAAATAACCCCCTAAGTGTCCGATATGTTATGTGCAAATCTTTGGGGCCTATTGACGCAATCAGTTGTTGGAAGCTTGGAATTATCGGAATGTCATCATATTTTTTGCAGCATCGGACTTATAGTAGGTGCTCAACATAACTAGAAGTTAAAGGGTGTAGTTGGACCAAAGTTCCTTTTTTAAAAACATCTTGACTATTTATCAATTGTACCTGGGCCACGCAGAGCCCATTCCTTACCAGCCCATGAATATCTTTCATGTACAGTATATCAAGTGTTCTTGAGATTAAATACAACAATCATAATTTGTGCATGCATGTACGTTCAAATGGAATAAACAGTACAAATCTATTATGATGCCTTACGGGGCGATATGAACTTGGGAAAATTGTGACTTGGCTTCAGCTGCCCTATCTGTTGGCACTCGCTCCATGAAATCAATGCACGTTCATTATCCTTCTGCATTCTATGGCGTGCCATGTGTTGCCTTGAATGTGCTTTGGAATAAAGAAATGTATCTGCTGCCTGAATAGCTGATTACAAAGTGGATAAAGCACAGCATTAAGGCACTTGTTAGAAGGGAAAATGCGTGGGCTCTTATTCGAGTCCTGGGTTCACATTCTCTAGTTTTCCTCTTTCACCTGCCACGCAGATGCCCTTAACCCAGTACTTTGCCCAAATTAAGCGTCTGCTCATTAATATAATTCCGAAGGAATCTTTACTGAAGTTAAGAAGGTCTGAATTTGTTTTTCGCCCCTTTCAGTTAGTAAAGAAGTCAAGATCAATAATCATATTTAATGACTACATTAGAGGCCTAAGCTGTTTCTATTACATATAATTCCAATCAATAACTAGCATGAAGGGCACAACAGGGTAAAGTGCAAGAGAACAAGAGAGTGGCTTTTATGAAATGTCACTGGGAACAACTCCCTCGTGTGGTTCAGGTTATTTCGGGTCTATGTGGATATATGCGCAAATAGTAGAAATGCAATAAGCAACAAAGTGAATGATCCATTAGTATGTTAGTGAATAAACAAGAAACCTATTTGGGGTGGCTCACCTTGTACCGGTATGGGATCCTTTATCCGGAAACCCATTATCCAGAAAACTCAGAATTACGGAAATGCCATCTCCCATAAAATTCCTTCTTAATCAAATAATCCAAATATTTAAAAATGATTTCCTTTTTCTGTGTAATAATAAAACAGTAGCTTGTACTTGATCCCAACTAAGATATAATTAATTCTTATTGGAGGCAAAACCAGCCTATTGGGTTTATTTAATGTTTACATGATTTTCTAGTAGACTTAAGGTATAAAGATCCAAATTACGGAAATATCCAATGTCCAGAAAGCCCCATTCTGGATAACAGGTCCCATACTGTATTTTTTTATTCATTGTGAGGTGCAGGTATGCACAAGTGCTTCCTGAATGAGCACTAAAGAGATGATGTACCTCTAAGTTCTATTGCACGTGTGCCTTCGGCATATACAGGATATGATGTCACTGACATAAGATTGAAGAGGATATAGATTCATGTAATCAGTTCGCCAGGTCTAAGGTGGTGAAGGAAACTCTGGCAAAAGAGGTAACGTTCTGTAAAATTCGCACTTTAGTGAATTTGCAGAATAACGATCATTCACCTAGTGACTGTACCTTTCGCTATTATCTTTTTAGTGAATTGTCTTCTAAATTGGTGATGTCCCTGCGGATGAGATTTCTGGTAAATTTTCGCTAGCCATGGCCACTTCACCCTTTAGGGTCAGGGCACACAGGCAGATTCCGGGAGATTAGTCGCCCGCGACAAATCTCCTCTTGTTCGGGGGCGACTAATCTCCCCGAACTGCATCTCATGCCTTCCCGCCAGCTAAAATGTAAATGGCTGGTGGAATGGCACTCGGCACGATTTGTTTTCCAAAGTCAAACTCCGAAGTTGCCTCACGAGGAACATAATGAAATATAATATAATAGCCTCACAATATGGTCCTAATTCAATAAAGAATCCCCCAGAACACAGTGGATAATATTAAAGTGCCATTGCCTTTTATAATACACCCGAAAACACAACAGACTTAATACTGTTCCAATAACAGCAGTGCCAGTTCCATGACTAACGCCCCTAGAAGCCACAGCTGGATAGATACAGCGCCAGTTCTAATAATTATACAGGTAAGGGACCTGTTATCCAGAATGCTCGGGACCTGGGGTTTTCCGGATAATGGATCTTTCCGTAATTTGGGTCTTCATGCCTTAAGTGTACTAGAAATTCATTTAAGCATTAAATAAACCCAATAGGCTGGTTTTGCTTCCAATATAGATTAATTATATCTCAGTTGGGATCAAGTACAAGCTACTGTTATATTATTACAGAGAAAAGGGAAATCATTTTTAAAAATTTGGATTATTTGGATAAAATGGAGTCTATGGGAGACAGCCATTCCGTAATTCGGAGCTTTCTGGATATTGGGTTTCCCGGATAAGGGATCCTATACCTGTACCTCAGATCACAGGCAGGGAGAATAAACAGAGTGCGGGTGCTGCCAACGTAATAATGTAACAGACACACTTACACAGGAAGACAAGTTGTGACAATACAGGTATGGGATCTGTTAGCCAGAATGCTTGGGACCTGGGGCTTTCCGAATAATAGATCTTTCTGTAATTTGGATCTTCATACCTGAAGTCTTCTAGGAAATCATGTAAACATTAAATAACCACAATAGGCTGCGTTTGCATTAAATAAGAATTAATTATCTCTTAGTTGGGATCAAGTACAAGCTACTGTTTTATTATTACAGAGAAAAAGGAAATCAGTTTTAAGAATTTGGATTATTTGGATAAAATGGAGTCTATGGGATACTGCCTTTCCGTAATTCAGAGCTCTCTGGATAAAGGGTTTCCGGATAACAGGTCCCATACCTGTGCTTAACAAGCACACTAACACAGAATTCTATCGGTATTAGCACCTATTCTGAATTCTGAGGCAGATCCAGACACACAAATAAAGGGGGTTATTTATAAAAATCCGAAAAAGTTCTTACAATTTACTGAAAACTACTGTGACTAAATCTGCATGGACTTTTCCCCCCTTTTTATCAATACATTTTTCGAAAGTTTCTTGTGCAGGAAAAAAATCTATAAAATCTATTGTGTGACTTTTTTGGATTTGTCACCCGAAACCTGTGACTTTTTCAGATTTGACACCCACAAACCATGAAATCTTCAGATTCTTGGACGAAACCCAGCGCAGATCAAGATATCAACGGGACGTCTGCCATTGACTTCTACATGAACTCGGCAGGTCGGAGTTGGAGTACTTTTTTATTCTGATTTTTACCACCATCAGGGTTGAACCACCATTTTTTCGTACGAAAAAAATGGTGGTTTTCCGCTGTAAAAGTCCAACCATAAAAAAATGGAGTTTGATAAATAACCTCCACATTCTCCTCCCAGCGGAGCAGTAACGTAAATGTACTGTACAGGAAACAATTCACCTCAATTTTCTTGTAACAGTATATTTACGATTTTAAACACGAGATGCGTTGTGAAAATACAACTGGTGAACTGAGGTGAACATTGGTGAAGTCGAAAAAGGAGAAAAGCCATCTAGAATAGAGGAACTATAGAGGAACTATTACAGAAAAGGGAAACTCAGACATCTGAAGCAACTGTTTGTCACACAAGCCACAAAGTTCTAAATTAGAGAATATGATACTGAGGTTTTGGCCCTTGCTTCAGTTTGGAAACCTATTTAAAGAACCCTCCCCCCTATTGTTTAGGTACAAAAATGGGCAGTTTGTGATTCTGCCTCTGTCCTGGTTCCAGTAGGTTTGCACCACCTACTCCATTGGTTGATAAACCATTGAACGTAGTTTCACGTTCGAAGATATCCTACAAAAAAGCTAAAAAAAAAAGAGACTGCCAAGGAAATCCGTGCTTGCAGAAATCATCCAGCTATTTTATAATCCCTCTAAGACCCTGATACCTGCCTCGTTTGAGGTTTAGCAACTTAATAGCCCATGTGGTTTAGTATATGTCGGTCAAACCACTGGAGAGGTTGTATGAAGGGTTCCAGGGCATAGAAGTAACATTAGGAATTGCAAAACCAATTCAGACATCAATAAGCCAAACTCTCAGTTTGCAAACATAATGCAACTCAATTGAGATGGTGCGGATTGAATGGCCTCTAGGAAAAAAAGTGATGGCCTCTAGGGAAAAAAAATCTGGCCTCTAAGAAAAAAGGTTTCTGCAAAAAGAAGGCAAATGGATTGCACAATGGTACCATCAGGTGTGAATGATGAATGGAGCCTGGATCCATATACAGGTATAGGATCCCTTATCCGGAAACCCAATATCCAGAAAGCTCCGAATTACGGAATGGCTGTCTCCCATAGACTCCATTTTATCCAAATAATCCAAATTTTTAAAAATGATTTCCTTTTTCTCTGTAATAATAAAACAGTACCTTGTACTTTATCCCAACTAAGATATAATGAATCCTTATTGGAAGCAAAACCAGCCTATTGGGTTTATTTAATGTTTAAATGAATTTCTAGTAGACTTAAGGCATGAAGACCCAAATTACGGAAAGATCCGTTATCCAGAAAACCCCAGGTCCCGATCATTCTGGATAACAGGTCCCATACCTGTACTTATTTCTATATTTCATTACAGGTTTTGAACAATGTTCATTGTAGACGCACAGGCTCATATCTTCTAAACGTAAGCTTGATAAAGGGCTGGTCAAGCCCAAAACGTTGCTTCACTTTTTGCACAAATAAATTGTATTTTCACTATATAGGAGTGGTGCTGGAATATGTTTTGAAATATCTTCTAAATGTAAATCCTTGTACAGCAATAGCAGCTCTGTTACTGTGACCTTAGGCACAGTCATAAGTCTGTTTTTGGGATCCCCTCTACTGACCTTTAAAGCCTTTTCATATAGGCACATACTAGAACTGTACCTGGTTGGATTTAATGACCATACAGAGGGTTCAGACCCCACAGTTTGGCAATCTCAGCCCTAGGCCAATAATGTTTAATTTTTTGCTCTCCAACTGCTGCTGAACTACAATTCTTAGCAGCCAAGGAGAGCTCAGGATGACTGGGAGTTGAACTTTGGTGACATCTGTAAGCCACATGTTAAAGGAGAAGGAAAGCTACGGAGGCATTTTATTGCCAATAGATGAGCTGCAATAGTGCAAGCTAGAATACTATATTTATTCTGTAGAATGCTTTACCATACCTGAGTACAAAGCTCTAGAAACTCTCTGTTTGTTTAGAATAGGAGCTGCAGTATTAATGTGGTGTGATATCACTTCCTGCCTGAGTCTCTCCCTGCTCTGGGCTCAGATTACAGTAGAGAAGGGAGGGGAGGGGGGAGAGGAGCAAACTGAGCATGCTCTTGCCCAGGGCAATGAGGTTTAAGCTGAAGGCAGGAAGTCTGATACAGAAGCCCATGTGTCCTCAATAGAAGGAAAGAAATGCAGTGTTTCTTTTGACAGGGGACTCAGAGCAACATTACTTTGGGGATTTACTGGTATATTTAAATGGACCTTTCTGATAAGGCTTACATAGTTTTAACATTTCCTTCTCCTTTAAAGACCACTGCCCTAGGCCAACTCATACATCTATACATGGACGAGGCAGATAGTCTTCCTTAATTGGGATTTTAATTTTTAATTGCCACATACTGTAATGCTGAATCATCTCTGGCTCTTTCTTCCACTCTTACTTCTCACTACTGATACTTCTTGATCTCTCAGCTGCATGTGACTGTTGTTAGGGTCGTCCATAAGTACAAGAAGGGATGTCAGCTGCAGGATGATTGCATGCAAGAGAACAGACGCAGACCAGGAGTCTTATTTGTTCTGTTCTACCATATTGGTGGACAGACCGTTTATTTATAGGTGGAGTACATACAGAATTAGTTAATGATTATGCTTTAAGGTGGGTTAGGGTGGTTTCCCACCATAACCAATTAGAGAAGAGTATTTAGGTATAGAAATAACAAATATGACATGACCGTTCACCTAGTTCTGTCTCATGGGTTTAGTCCTTGATTGGGGTATGATTAACTAGGTGATGTTTGTTAATCATGATAAGCCTGATGGAAGTTTGGGGACTTTCTACTCATGTCATGCTGACCTAGAATATTATAGAATATTATTCAAGAAAGAGACTTAGCATAAAAGTGGTATACAGGCATATATTAGATATAGTATATATGTGACTAAAAATAAAGGCTACCTTATCACTGTGGATCATCCTCTCCTCCTCCAGTCCCTCCATTCACTTGGCCTTTGAAACACAGCCTTGTCCTGGTTCTCTTTTACCTCAGTAATCGTTCATTTTGTATCTCTTATAACGGAGTATCAATTTCTCTCCGACCTCTTTCTGTTGGGGTTCCTAAAGTCTCTGTCCTGTGCCCCTTATTATTTTCTCTCTATACTTCCTCCCTCGGCACACTAATCAACTTGTTTGGTTTCCAATACCACCTCTATGCTGACAATACTCAGATCTTGCCTCTCCTGATCTCAACCTAGAACTCAGGTCTCGTCCTGCCTGTCTGCTATCTCTACTTGCATTGTTGGACTGGGGTGGTCAAGGCCCACCGGGAGTAGGTCTGGGCCAGTCTGTCTACTTGGATATCACAATGCTACCTTAAATTAAACCTCTCTAAATTATAAATGGTTCTCTTTCCCCCAAATAACACCTGTAACATCCCACAGTAGTTAACAATGGCACTATCATCCCATCTGCCCATGCCCAGTGCCTTGGGGTTATCCTAGATCCTGTCCTTCACTCCTCATATCCAGTCACTTATTAAATCATGTCACTTTCACCTAAAGAACATATCCAAAATACGATAATTTATCACCCAATATGCTGCCAAAATTCTTACTCACTCTCTCATCATATCAAATCTAGACTACTGTGACTATTAATTGGCTTTCCCCGCCAGAGTCTGTCACCTATCCAGTTCACAATGGATACTGCTGCCAGGCATTTACACCTCAGCAACTGCTCCTCCTCTCACCTTACTTATTTCTAATCTTGCCCCCTCCCACACCTTGTCTCTTAATCCCTTCCCCTTTAAAATTGTAATCTCTTTTGCACAGGGCCTTCTTCACCTTTTTTATTGATTACTGGTCGCTATGTATTTAATTCTGTATGTTCTCTGTATAAACACATTTATTTTACAGCACTGCGAAATATGTTGGTGCTCTAAAAATACATAATAATAATAATAATAATAGTTACAAATCTGCCAGGGGTAGCATGGGTTAACCAACATAAGCTCATGGAAACCTTAGAAATAAAGCTTCAAATTTCCAGTGTCTGAAAGATGATTAAACTTGGCAGCGTCTCTGGAAAATACTAATGGGGGCGCATTACTTGGGTTCCAGTGTCCAATTCATCTTTCCCGCAGCTCAAAATATGAAAATTTCAGTCCCGTGGCCCATTATTTGTGCTTTGTTGTCTATGTTTCAATAAGTCGTTTGCAGAGCACATTCCCGTCAGAATCATTTCCCGATGTATCACTTGTTCTTAATCAGATATAGGCCGGGAGGGGATCATCTTGGCCTAATTTTCGTTTTGCTCTTAGGGAGACAAAGTCATCAGCGTCCTATCTACATGATACACACGCCGGCAATTGTGAAGCTACTGCCAGTAGCACAGCCCGCTTGCCAAAAAGCAGATGCTCCTGCTGACTAATATCTTTCTCAGTGTGACGCTCGTGTTGGGCCAGGAACCAGCATGGTGATCAGTACACAGTGTTTTACATATCCCTCCTCTGTTTTACATTTAACAGAAATGAGGCCAGGGATAATGGGGGCGGATAGGCAGGACCTGCCGCTGCTGTGAACTTGAGAAATAACACAGGCCTTCATGTTGATTCTATTTAAAACTTGGTTTCTTGCTTCAATGTAGGTTTGCTGAGGCCTCTCCATTGACTTAAGCAAATTAACCAATCCTGGCACTTCTGTACCAACCCAAACACATCCTTAAGGTGTCCATAGACGCACCGATAATATCCTATGAAACAAATTATTGTACGATATTCGGCAGAAGACTTGTGGATCAGACGGCTCGGCGATCGGGCTGGCCGGAATGTTACATCTATGGCCACCTTTAGTCCTATGGGAGATTTGTGCCTTCAAAGATGTCTCAAACTTGCTCTGTATTAAATTAGCATCTGCTCAGGGTTGATTACACTTACATGAGTTTACGGGCCTATAATTTAATAAATAATCAGTGGCGAACCAACTCGCTGGCAGGCCCTGGTACAGGATGGGCACTTGGGCTCCCCTATCAGGCGAACCCCATATGAGCGAGTGCTGCCAGTGTGCGCAATGTAAAATATTCCCCTGCCCAGCCGCCTGCAATAACATTATGGCACCTCTGACGGACCACAAGCGCGTTGCGGCCCGGTGGATCCCCCTGCACCCCTGGTAGTTACGCCCCTGGCCAGTTGTATCTCTGTGTTTTGAACATCGGCAGTGGCATACACAGGGCTGGCTTTAGAATACAGTTGAGGAGGTGAAGGGCCCCAGCATAAGAGGAGTCCTTGGGTGTAGGAAAATAATGTACAAAGGATATTATGTATTGTAACAATAGTTTTTTTCTTTATATACATAGGATACAAAGGATGTCCAACTGTCAGCCCTGTGGGCAACAGTTGAAAGTTGCAGTTGGACATCAGCAGGCTGGGTGCAAGTTACACTTTATGGCAGGCATTCTACTTTGCAAGCACGCAACTACAGAGGATGCAGACATTTAGGGTCCGTTTACTAAAGCGCAGTAAAAATATGCGCACAAAATATAGACAAATTTGTCGCCAAATATGTTTTCGCCAGTTTACTAAGCTGCAGTAAATATAAATTTGTTTTCGCCAGTTATCGCATTCGCTGAAAATAACGCTACGTACACATTAACACCTGGTTTACTAAACAGCGTAATGTGCAAAAGACAAAATTTACACAAGAATATTACCAAATTTTACTGCTACCTATGTAGTGACATAAAAGTATTTTTTTGCCAGAAAATTGTCAAGGGGCAGGAAACATCCCACAATACTTTTTTTTTTACCCATGATTCTTTGCTGACAGGCGAGAGATCTATAGCTATTGCTGACAGGATGTTTTGGCTTCTGCTTCTATCTGTTGCAACAGCAGCAGTTTCAGCTCACAGTCGTATTATTGGCAGCGGCATCACAGTCCAAGGATTCGTCAGCCTCTATTCTATTGGCAGAAGGGTTTATATGATGCATACATGTTTGATTGGTGTTACTCTGGTAATGTTGTTGGATGGTATAATCATCAGTCAATAAAGTTTATGAGTTTTGAAGATGCATTTCTGGCCATAAGTGTCACAGTAAAAACTGCCATAATGACCGCCATAAAACAAGATTATTTTATAGCATAATATTCGCAAAAACGTAATTTGACGCCAGAAAATTCTCAACTCGCTAAAATTACCGCTAAGGTAAGCTGATTCATTAACGTAGTCACCGCAAGTGATCGCAATGACTTCTGAGGGCATCGCTGTTTAGTAAACGTAGTCGTTGCGAATATTCTGGCAGATAAATATTCTCAGTGATAACATGCGGAAACTTAAAGTCAGATTTCCTGCACTTTAGTAAACGGACCCCTGAGGCTGCCCAGTGGTGTCCTAATGAGTGATCAATGTATTATTTAATAAACTGAGTCACTTTCTGGAAGCTTTTTAAAAATAAAGGGGCCCTAACATCAATGCAAGCTGTTGCTGAACTGCAACCACAGTGAGGAAGTTGGGAGTTCGAGCCCAGCAGTGAGGGTTTCATTTACCATGCCATTCCCTCACGGGTCCCATGAAATATGTCAATAAAGTTATGCATTAGTATATATCACTGCTCTAGTCCTACCTCCCTTGCTGCCTACGTTCCTACCTGATCTGATAGTAGAGGGGTACCCCACTCCCCTCTAGGACTATAAAAAAGGAGAAAAGGATGATTTTCTAAAAGCTGCCTTAGGGTTACCCTCTGATACTCCTTCTGGTACCAAAATTTAGAAAATATATTTGGTACCTCTTCCGGCAATTTGACACCATTATGCGGGTAATCAGTTGTACCGGCTGCGATTCCCATTAACTACAATGCAAAGGTATTTTCAGGAGATTTGGGCTTATGAGGGGCAGACTGGGGGAGACACAATATCTAACAAAATAACTGCCTTTTGTACAAATTCTGCATGTAGAGAGACATGATGTCTGGTGAGGTCTAATACATCTTTTAATCAAAAGCAGCCCCCCTATAAAATATATTGGATCATTCATCTGACACTCAACTCCTGAATGAAGACAGAATGAGAAGAAAGAAATGTTGAGAGAGGAATAGTGAAGATAAACTTAATTATTTCAGAAACAATGCAGAAATTTTCAATTGGTTGTATTTAGAAAGTTTCTTATTTCAGTGTGCCGAAGTTATATTCAATTTTCATTTTTGCGATAGTTCCCCTTTAAATTAACCTTTCAGTTAATTTTTAGTATGTTATAGAATGGCAATCCTAAGCAACTTTTCAATTGGTCTTCATTATGTTTTTTAATATATTTTTGAATTATTTGCCTTCTTCTTCTGACCCCTTCCAGCTTTCAAATTTGGGGTCACTGACCCTATCTTAAAAACAAATACTCTGTAAGTGTATTGTTATTGCTACTTTGTATTACTCCTCTTTCTATTCAGGCTGAATAAAAAGCTAAATAATTCAAAAACTACCAATAATAAAAAATGAAAACCAATTGCAAATTGTCTCAGAATATCACTCTCATCATACTAACAGTTAAAGGTGAACAATTCCTTTACTAGGGACCAAGGGATAGAAAAATAGGACATGCACTTGGGTACATAGTTTAGCTTCTTTCATGGGTAGAGCTCTAGCAGATAAATATAAGCTTCCACCATAGATATTCCTGGGATTGTACAGAGGGTCTGATTGCGGCACTGAAGATTGAATATTTGCTTTTGGTTTTTCACTCCCTTCCCTTATTTCTTAAAAATATCAGATTTTTTTATATTCAATTTTGAAATCTGACATGGGGCTAGACATATTGTCAGTTTTCCAGCTGCCCCAGTCATGTGACTTGTGCCTGCACTTTAGGATGGAACTACTTTCTGGCAGGCTATTTCTCCTACTTAATGTAAATGAATCAGTCTCAGTGGACTTGGCTTTTACTGTTGTTCTTAGATCTACCAGGGAGCTGTTATCTTGTGTTAGGGAGCTGCTATCTGGTTACCTTCCCATTGTTCTGTTGTTAGGCTGCTGGGGGGGGGGGGAAGGGAGGGGGTGATATCACTCCAACTTGCAGTACAGCAGTAAAGAGTGACTGAAGTTTATCAGAGCACAAGTCACATGACTGAGGCCAGCTGGGAAACTGACAATATGTCTAGCCCCATGTTAGATTTCAAAATGGAATATAAAAAACTCTGGTTGCTCTTTTGAAAAATGGATTTCAGTGCAGAATTCTGCTGGAGCAGCACTATTAACTGATGCATTTTTAAAAAAACATGTTTTCCCATGACAGTTTTCCTTTAAGGACTGCGATTGGGTTGACCCAATTTTCTTATTCTGAGATTTGATTCTTTCTTGTAGAGTGCAGAGTAGCGGGTTAAACCCAAATTAAGGTGCTAGTAAAAGCATAATGCCTTTTCAGTTATGCTGGCAGAATCCTGGATCATGTAATCCGTGTAGTTTATTTGTGTCCCCTGCTTTTTACTGCGGCTTAACCCACCACAGCTTCGCTTGTACAAAATAATCTATTTTTCCTCATTCACCTTTCTTGTCCTATTTCTGTATTTCATTTCTTTCAGCTCTGCTGCCTCAAAGCCGATGCCCAAACACCATGCATTTCTATTGCCAACTGCAATACCCGCTTTTCATGCTCACTTGGGTGGTGACGAATTAAAAAATTAAGATTTTCACTCGCTATTACTGTGCCTCAAATCAATTAGTTATTACTATGCCAAATCTATTAGTGTCCCAGGATGTGTGTCCTAATATAATTCATGTTATATCCCCTGCCCTTCCTAATCAGGGTGGGCAGAATAGTCACGTGCTTAGGGTGCAACGAAGTAGGGGCACTGAGCACATGCCTCTTCTGTTGCCTACCTCTGCGGTTAGCTTCCTCTATAGTAGTGATCCCCGACCAGAGGCTCGTGGCAACATGTTCCTCCCCAACCCTTTGGATGTTGCTTCCAGTGGACTCAAAGCAGGTGCTTATATTTTAATTATTGGCTTGAAGGCAAGTTTTGGCTGCATAAAAATCAGTTGTACTGCCCAAGAGAGGCTCCGGTAGGCTGTCAATTCATATAGGGGCTACCAGATGATCCATCACAGCCCTCATTTAGCACCCACAGGAACCTTTAGCATGCTTGTGTAGCTCCCCAACTCTTTTTATATTTGAAAGTGGTTCATGGGTAAAAAAGGTTGTTGACCACTGCTCTATAGTAACACCACTGACACAACCTGATAAAGCACCTCATCTTGATGGAGCCGTTACAACTTGTCACATGAGTCTGCTATGTCCCCCATGATTAAAACTTAACCCAACTCTATCTGCCTCATGAATTGGGCTGTAACTCCTACAATTAAAGCAGAACCTTACCCAGAACAGTTGATTTGCATAATGAAAATTTGTTATTCTAAGCAACTTTACAATATACAGGAACCCTCCATCAGTTGAATCAAGTTTCTCTTTGGGTCACATCTATCTATCTCGGCTATGGAAGGATAGTTAGCATTTGTCATGTGACTTTTCACAGAAATTAAGCCACCTGGTTCCCTTAGACTTTAATGACAAAGCAACTTAAGAATTATTGAAAACTCTTCAGAAATCTTGAGTAAGTGGAGTGCTAAAAAGATTTCCATCCAAAGACATGCTCACCTGCCTGTTAGTTTAGATGGCTCTTGTCAGTTTTGAGCTCCTAAATTCTTCTGACCAGGAAGCAGATGCAAGAAAAATTTATAAACATCTGAAAACCTTAATGTGCAGGAAAATCACTTTATTTTATTCGAGATTGAACTCAAACTTCTACATCTGGGAAATTGCCCCTTTAGTGTTATTTGGCAAATTCTTCACTCATACAGTATTCAAACAAGTGAGTTCTACAAAGTGGTGTAACCAGGATAGAAGATGTTGAAGAACATCAAACCTTTTCAAGAAAGATAATAGGTCCAGCTTTCAGCTGGTAAAGGCTGTACAACTCCATCTGTAACTTCAGGAAGGGTTTAGAGACACGTTGACAAAGTGCTTAAAGATGTGGCATTAGTTCCGAGTTGCAAGGTGGTTTTGAAGGTGTCATCTGGGTTTCTGTACTGGGGGCATGGTTGGGGCATAGGTAAACATGCAAGCAATGGTGTGTGGCTCTGTCCTTGAAATAAAAAAGTTATAAATCCAAAGTGAAAAGAAAAAAACAGGATTATAAATTGTAAAATGGTTCCTCACCAAGACAACCCCTATTTTTCAATATACAGGATTCAAAAAGCCTGACGCGTTTCGTGCCTGAATGTACACACTCATAGGCTATGAGTAAGTGCCCATTCAGGCACGAAACACGTCAAGCTTTTTGTATGTCCTAATAAAGTCTTTTTAACGTAACAAGACGAGCTACTGCTTTACTAGAAAATGGGCCTCACTCCACTTTGAATCCTGCATGGTTGGGGCATAAGCAAGCATTAAGGTGCATGGCCGGAGTGTAACAGGACTTGGCCTGAAACCTTGTAGAAAGCACCTCCAAAAACTCTTTTGCTTCTTTGCCATAATGTCATTGCATTGACTGCATTGACAGTCAATGTTCCTTCTAATTTCAAACGTATACAGGTATAGGATCCCTTATCCGGAAACCCGATTTCGAGAAAAGCTCCGAATTACGGAATGACTGCCTCCCATAGACTCCATTTTATCCAAATAATCCAAATTTTTAAAAATGATTTCCTTTTTCTCTGTTATAATAAAACAGTAGCTTGTACTTGATCCCAACTAAGATATAATTAATCCCTATGGGAAGCAAAACCAGCCTATTGGGTTTATTTCATGTTTAAATGAATTTCTAGTAGACTTAAGGCATGAAGACCCAAATTACGGAAAGATCCGTTATCCGGAATACCCCAGGTCCCGAGCATTCTGGATAACAGGTCCCATACCTGTACCACAATATATGGTGTACACGCACAAGTGCAAGGCATAGAGCGAACGTTGCTAAAAAAAACGTCATTTGCTTTAAATTTGCATATTAATTAGGGTCCAGGACACACACGATATGTCTCTTGCACCTCACTCTCTTGTTAATACACTATCACAATTCAACTGTAGAATAATAAAAGTAGAATAAAATAAGCTTTGTGATGTTGAAGTCAAGGGCGCCATCTAGTGCCTCTAGGTTTATTTTAAAAAATATATATTTTTAAAAATTGAGCTGTTATGTTGTGTCAGTACATTTTACATCTGAGTGCAATATGTTTCTGAAGCCTTTATTCTTCGATATGATAAACTGACTTTGTTTTGTGTTTGGGCAAAAACCACTGGGGCAGAGCCGGGCCAACCCAGCCAGGCGCCCTAGGCAACCTGTCGGGCCACGGAGCCGGCTCAGTACTGCGCATTTGCGAAACTTGGCTTCAGCGCGCATGCGCGAAATCTGGCTTCAGCGCGCATGCGCAGAAGCGCATTTACTCAAAAGATAACAGCGACAGTTGGGGAGAGACGGGACCGGACACGGGGTAGGGGACATAGCAGGTACGTGCCTGGCGCCCCCCCAACTTTGCACCCTAGGTACGTGCCTACTCTGCCTACCCCTAGTTCCGGCCCTGCACTGGGGTGTTGGCTAGATTCAGGGGGGCAAATTCACTAAAGGACAAATTTTCGCCTGCGCAAGGCTTCATATCATTTCGCTAGGCAAAAATTAGCCACTAAAATGCAAAGTTGCGTCTCTGCAGCTGAATGCTGGTGAAGTTTCACAAGTGTTAATTTGTCATCTTGAGAATTTCATATCGAACTTTAGCTTGCGTTTGTTTCTGCCTAGCAAAACTTCATCATTAGTACACTTATGCTTAGGTCAATTTGAATAGGGCGGGTGGTCATATATATGTCTTTATTAGAGATGTTGGTGCAAATGCTTGAAGTGGCCACTTATTATAACAAATGTCCAAGGAAGAAAAATAAAAACAAAAGAGATTCTCTAATGCCCTAGACATGAGCCCACCCTAAAAAACGTGGCATGCCCCTCAAATGATTGGAAAAAAAATGATAACGCAAAAATCTTTAATAGTTAGAACTTTTGAAGACAATTCCGCTTCAAAATATGAAAAAACGCCAGCGTTTTTAGCATTTTAATAACATTTGTGGATACAGGATATGATGTCACTGACATAAGACTGAGGAGGATGTAGCTTCATGTTATCAGTTCGCCGGTTCGTATCTAAGCTGGCGAAGGAAACTCTGGTGAAAGAGGTAACGTTCTGTAAAATTCGCACTAAGTTCGCAGTAAGTTTGCCTGAGTGAAAAATCGCCTGCCAAAAGGGCAGGGGCGATCCTGGCCCCTCCGCCGCCTGAGGCAGCAGCAGTTGCGGCTGCCCCCCCTCCCCCAGAAATTCACTCTTAAAGTACCAGGAGCAGCATTTTTGCTGCCCCTGGTACCTAGTGGGGCACTGCCGCCTGAGACGACAGCCTCAACTTGCCTCATTGGCGAAGCACCCCTGCAAAAGGGCACAAAACGTTGTTAGCGCTGAGCTAAAAAATTGTCCTCTACACCTGTTAGTAAATTGGCAATATCTTTCTGGCAAATTTTCACTTGCGACGGCCACTTCGCCCCTTTAATAAATCTGCCCCAGGGGTTGAATACTGAACTATAACACTCATGCCTGTGTAAATCATGCCTAACTCAAAACATAATAAAACTGAATGGAAGAAAAAAAAAGGCTAATACACCCCTAGGAGAAATCCCACCACATTATAGGGGCTATCCCTATACAATGTAGTGTATGTTGGAGGCCAGGCTTGACTGTGAGGGAAAACACATCATGGCTCATGGATTTTTGGGAGCTCCCCAGTTACCCTATGGCTAGGGTTGCTGGTAAAACACCTGCCAGGGCCGGGGCCGGTATTACAAATTTACCGGCAATGTAGCTGCCTGTAATTTGTAATACCATTTACAAAATCCCTTGCCCGCCGATGAAAACTTACATTTTCGTCGGCTTCGGGCGGTGGCCCCGCCCCTTTTGTGACACTACTCCACATGGCTCAGCCCCTTTTGCGACGCTCCTCGTCGGCTCTTCCCCTTTTTGCGTTACGCCCGTCCCTTTCTTTTCGCTCCCCACAGTGGCCGGTAATTTTTTTTTTTTAAAAGGTGGCAACCCTACCTATGGCTATAACTTCTCCCCCCCCCTAAATATTACCATTCCACTGTAACAGCCCATGACTCCTCATGAGTGTTCCACCTGGCAGAAATAGGGGTGGGATTGGGGTAAGGCCAGGGTGTAAAAGTGTGAGGTCAAAAACCTGTTGGAAAGCATCTCTGGCATCTTGATCCCAATGTAAACAGGATATTCAAAGTGCAATGTTTGCACCAGTGGCACCACTAACACAGGTCTTTACACTCCATGACGGAGTAATGGGGTGCTGTAATGTCTGGCAGAGATGTATTCATGAGGGAGACTACGGGAGGCAGGTAACCCCCCTCTATTCTGTCTCCAACTACTGTGTAAGTTGTTATTCCGACATGGCAGTTAGGGAGAGGCGCAGAGAGAGACGAGTCAATAACAACAAATAATCTACTACTACAAAAAAATAAATAATGTAATTTATAAAGTACAGTTGCAACACATTCAACATAATTATCCCCCTATGACAGTTTTGCATTGTGATGGGTGCATCTGGCGAACGGCTTCTCCAACTGTCAACCTGCCTGTTAAAGTGGCAACATCTGTATGCGTCATGTCAGCGGGTGCAAAGGTGACCAGTAAATTGCACTTCAGCGCCTTTCATTTGATCTTCCAAAGCCCCCCAAACTTTCCGTATGTGTCATTATGTTTATTAAAATTGCGGCTCCTTCCAGAGTTGCCCATTAACAAAAGCAGGAGTAACAGGTCAGCGGCTGAATGCCGCCTGCATCTCGCAGCCTCTAAAGAGCACGTCTGGCAGGCAGCAATGAGATGTAAATACATCATTTTCCCCCTTTGATTACAACTTGCATCCAGCATACAATGGCTGGGGGTCAAGTAAATGAGGACATTAGTGAGTTAGAAAAGAAGGAATCACTACGGGGCTGATTTGTTAGGGGACGGCGGAGCTGTTAGTGGCGCGGGGGGAGCACACCATCACCATGATTACACCATTAGCTTAAGTTGAAATCTTTACTTGTTTCTATATGTTTGTCCGAGCTGGGGGGGGGGATTGTGTAGGAGGCAACACGGGAAACTGCTAATTTGTCACCAAGTTAAGTGATTTTGCAAGTGGATTTACTGCCTCTAACAACATGAAAAGAGGAGTCAGAGAAAAATTGATGATTATATAGGCAGTTTGGCCAGGGAACGTCATCAGGGTCAGAGAAAAATATGATGTGCCGCAATGCATGGTGGTCATGGTGGTCATGGTGTTCACACATTCCGGGGGCGTTCAGAGGTTTGGAAGTTGGGAGGGGGCCCCCGGGGACCGCTAGGAGCAGTGTCGGACTGGGGCGGCGTGACACCGGAAAAAAAACCCGGTGTGCCCCGGCCCTCATGGGCCCAGACCTGCTCCCCCAGCTGCCCTATAAAGAAAAAAACCTACTGCACCGAATCAGCATATGCGAATGCGCCAACAGCGCACCGTGTCCCAGAAACCGCGCACAGCTCTCGCGCACCAGGGAATTATAAGTCGGAAGGGGGCCCCCGGGGACTGCTTTCATTTGCAGTCCTGGTAGGTCCCCAAGGCTCTAGTTCGGACCTGGCCCTTGGTGTTGCAGCCCCAGTGGTCCCCAATTGTCAGGACTGCAAGAAGTACCCAACGGCGCTGTTTACATTCCCGGCGGTCACAGTGAAGATCCAAGATGGCTGCAGCGTCGCTGCATGATGATGTCATCACTTGCTCCCACTAGAGGGCTTCCTCCTTGATCCAGACTACCTCCCTGGAGGGAGCTCCTGGCTCCCTGACACCCAATGCTCCAGTCCGACCCAGGTCATCATAACATTAAGGAAAAACTGACAGTGGGGGGTATGTCAGTTAGTGAGGCTCGTTTATTAGCACCGGGTAAACTTGCCCCAAGTTAGGAGCTCATTTTTCTCGCTCATCAGTACCTTCCATCATTATTCCAGTTGACGCAGTGTTTGTGACGTCACTTCACTTTTGCAAAGTAGGGTGCTCTTTGAGTTCAGCAGCTCTCTAGGTTGCAATTTCAGCAGCTGTCTGGTTGCTAGGATCCAAATTACCCTAGCGACCAGGCAGTGGTTTGAATGAGAAACTGGAAGATATATAGGAGATGAATAAATAAAAAGATAAGACATAAAAAGTAACAGTAACATTGCAATTGTAATTTTGGCTGCCAGGACCAGTGACCCCCCCATTTGAATGCTGTTAAGAGGCAAATGAAAATAATTAAGAAGCTATACAGGTATGGGATTGGTTATCCAGAAACCCATTATCCAGGAAGCTCCAAATTATGGAAAGGCCGTCTCTCATAGACTCCATTTAATCCAAATAATCCAGATTTTTAAAAATGATTTCCGTTTTCTCTCTAATATCAAAACAGTAGCTTGTACTTCAACTAAGATATAATTAATCCTTATTGGAAGCAGAACCAGCCTATTGGGTTTATTTAATGTTTACATGATTTTCTAGTAGACTTAAGGTATGAAGACCCAAATTATGGAAAGATACGTTATCTGGAAAACCCCAGGTCCCCAGTATTCTGGATAACAGGTCCCATACCTGTATACATGAAGGTCAATTGCAAAGTATAGGCTATTCTATAACATACTAGGGGCAGATTTAACAAAGGTCGAGTGATAGAGTTTTTATTACCTTGAATGATCTCGAAACTTGAATGGTGTCTTATTTAAGAAAAAACTCGAATGTCTAAAATTTCAACTAATATTACCTCCACGAAAACTCAAATGGAATATGAATTGAATCCGAAAGCAATTCGAATTGAGTTTTTTCCCAAAAAAACTTGAATGTCAGAAAGGCTATTAACATCTTCAAATGGGGCACTGCTCTGCCATTGACTTCTACAGGAACTCGGCAGGTTTTAGGTGGTGACCTATCGAATTCGAATTACTTCCAGGGTCGAGGTATGATAAATCTTGGATTTTTACCAACTCGAATTTGTGAGTTTTGACCAAAAATGTAACTTGTAAATTCTAATTCGAATATGAATCTTAATAGATCAGCCCCCAAGAGTCATTCAGTTTGACCCTGGACACAGTGATAAAGGATTGTTAGTTCTGTTACCCAAGCGCCGTATGTTTATGAAAACCTCTTCCTTCCAATCCAGCGACTGGCTCCTACAGTGTCCCATTGGCTGTGATGCTGAGCAGATCTTTGCCGAGAGATGTGACACTTGCAGCAGGGCCAGGACCCAGTTGTGCCTCCCCGAGGGGCTGACTCTCAGATCATTATTCCAGTTGACACTTTGCAGCTGTTGGTTTTTTTCTTCATTTCTAGTAGAGGCTCAGCAGTCGGACCCCCGTTTGGCACAGTCTTTAGCACAAGCAGAAGGGCATGCCTTGTTTGAGCAGAGATATAACTCCAGCTGACAGTTAGGATTCAGGGAACTCTCTTCCCACATCCTTGTCACTTTTTTGGCCTCTCTAAACTCAATTACAGAAAGATTTAGCAGTGCTCCCCGGCTCTGCTCCCTTTCCCATAAAAGTCCAGAGAAAGTAAACAAGTCATTATGATGTTATGGCAGCGTCACATAAAATTCATACCAGTACATGTGTTTGGAAATTGGATGCAGCGTTTCACAAGATGATATATTTATATCAACACAAAGCAGCTTAGAACTAGATACGTCTATGCCATAAATGCCCCGGCACCAGCAGCTCAAGGTTCCGAACACATTCAGGGCAATGGTCAACCTGTAGTGATGGGAGAATCTGACCCTTTCGTTTCTCTGAAAACTTGCGAATCGGTGAAAATTTGCAGAAATACATTGAAGTCTATGGGCAACAACATTTTTTTTGATGCGCAACAAAAATTTTCAGTCTAAGGGAGTCATTTTCACAGGGAAACTTTTGAAAAATTTAAAAATTAAGACGGAAATCCATAATCCAGAAAAAAATCTGAATTACAGGAAGGCCTTCTACCATAGTCTCTATAGTAATGAAATAATTCAATAAAAAACATAACTTTATTTCCTTTTTCTCTTTTATAATGAAACATTACAGGTAAGGGATCCGTCTGGAAACCTATTATCCAGAAATCTCTGAATTACGGGAAGGCCGTCCTCTAGTCTCGACTTCAATCAAATAATTACAAATTATTGTATGTAGTAAAAAAACATATATATAATCGTTATTGGAGGCAAAACAAGCTAAATGGGTTTAATTAGTGCTTAAATTATATATTTTTTAATTTTAGTCGATTTACGGTATGAAGATTACAGAAATTACGGAAAAAAACATTATCAAGGAAACCCCAGGTCCTTAGCGTTCTGTATAACTGGTCCCATACCTGTACCTTGTATTTTATTCTAAGATATAATTAATTATTATTGGAGGCAAAATTAGACTATTTGGTATTTAAAGGAGAATTCGACCCGTAGTTTAAAAACCCCTCCCTCGCTTGGTTTTATCGAGTTTTGCCACAATCCAATAAAATTTTGCTTTTTTATTAACAAATAAGGTCTCATCGTGGATTCTAGTTTGGTCTGACTTTGGTGTGTTAACACACCAAAAATCCAAATGGTTGATGCTCACTGCAGGGATATTACGCACATGTGAAACCACGTTAAGACATACCCTTAAATCCATATGCATCATACTCCCCTGTGGATAACACAGGACCCCCCCCCCCCCCAGTACATGATTAAACACATTTGAGAACCCCTAACAAGTATTTACAAATGCTAACAAACCTCCACCAGGTTAACTTCCTGCAGGCAGAGTAAGGAAAACACAGGGAGCATAGGGCATGCAGATTATGGCTCATACACAGAGCATAGGGCGGGCAGAGTATGGCACACACAGGGAGCATAGGGCAGGCCAAGTATGAAACACACAGGGAGCATAGGGCAGGCAGAGTATGGCTCATTACATGGGGAGCATAGGGCAGGCAGAGTATGACACACAGGGAGCATAGGGCAGGCAGATTATGGCATAAACACGGAGCATAGGGCAGGCAGAGTATGGTACACACAAGAAGTATAGGGCAGGCAGAGTATGGCACACACAGGGAGCATAGGGCAGGCAGAGTATGGCACACACAAGGAGCATAGGGCAGGCAGAGTACAGCATGAGACAGGGAAACTTATCAGGACCTGTTGCTCCTTCAGCAGTTTGTCTGAAGTGTGAACAGGAGAACAATGTGGGCACTTTCAGTCTGGGTCTCAGGTATAATCAGTACAGAGCTTTAGGCTAAGGCCACACTAGGCGATAGCGCTGCGATCTGACTCGCGGCGACTTTTCGCCGCGACTTTTCGTCGCGACTTTTAAGCAATCGCTTAAATTAAGCAACACACGCGGCGATCTTTTCTCTACTGTCGCTCGAAATTGCCTCGCTAGGCGATTTCGAGCGACAATAGAAAAAAGATCGCCGCGTGTGTTTTTACGCTGGCGATTTTACGCGATTCCCCATAGACGCCAGCGCAAAAGTTTCCCCAGCGATTGCGGCTTAAAAGTCGCGGCAAAAAGTCGCCGCGAGTCAAATCGCGGCGCTATCGCCTAGTGTGGCCTTAGCCTTAGGGGTGTGAACAATGCAGGGGGGGATTAAAGGTATGAACAATGCAGGATTTTACTGTCTGAATTTGAAGTGTAAATAATGCAGGGGCCAGTTAATCTCTGTAGTGAAGGCAGACTTTCATGTGGGGGGTCACGGGGGTCGTATGCCACCCACGGCCTGCAAATTAAACAGCAATGCTGTACATAGAAAATGGTGGGACTGGACATATTTAAGCTGGAGCCTGCAGATGGAATTATATCCATCTTTTTCCACTCAAATATTTACATCAATTTAAACTCTGGAGGACTACACGGTTCACATCCATTGACTAATGGGTTTCAAACAGTCTCAGACATGGCCTAGACTTCCCATTGATGAAGACAAGACACAGAGGGCTTTCCATCATTACCAGTTGCGAGGAACACCATCTAATACGCAACATCAATTTTTAAAATGGTTGCTGAGCTAATGTCTGACATAGGACTAGGTTTCATATTAAACGTTTCCATCAAAGCTATGGCGGAAAGCACTCATCTAAAATATACATTACCTTCCAGAAAAGAGCACATTCATTCTGGCTTCAATGCTAGGGAAAGCAGCAGGTCATAGCTAAAGAAAAGCGATATAGGGAAACAATATGCAGTGAACAAAGAGGGCAGATGATGTAAATTTCCTAATTAGTCATGGGATTGTTGCTACAGTTAAACTGAAATTAATTTAAATAGGGCTCTGTATAACAGAGGTCAAATGACCAATATATCTACACTCTGGATTAGAGTATTTAAAGGTGGCCATTTCCATTTTTTCCAAGCATTCACTCAAAGCCCCTACAGCTCCTATTCAGTTCCTCATCTGCAGATCAGCTGAGCACTGGCCAACAAGGTTCATCAGCTAATGAAATGCTCAAATATGCCTATTTTCAAACTACTGCATGAGTAGCTGTGAGTCTCAACTGGACACTGTAATTATACCAATAATCGTAAGAACTACATTTCATGCTATATTATTGGTATGTGTATGATGAGCATATGACTCCGCCATTGCTGATAATTAGGCACCCATCCATGTAATCTCCAGCAACAAACATTGGCAGTAGGATGGTGGTACTGAAGAGCTCATAGGACTATGATAAGATATCATAGGATACCACCTTTACAAAAAGTCAACCTGTCAATTTTCTGCTCTGCTAGAGCTGCCCCGGTCAAGTGGAAACTTTCAGGATAAACAAAAGTTGTGAAGTGGTAGGCCACACATTGCCACAGAAAGGGAACCCTTAGACCAGGGGTCCCCAACCATTTGTGAGCCATATTCAAATGTAAAAAGAGTTGGGGAGCAACACAAGCATAAAAATATTTCTGAGGATGTCAAATAAGGGCTCTGATTGGCTATTTGATAGCCCCTATGAGAACTGGCAGCTTACAGCAGTCTCTGTTTGGCAGTACATCTAGTTTTTATGTTTCAAGCCTGGAATTCAAAAATAAGAATCTACTGTACTGTCACTGGGAGCAACATCCAAGGGAAAGCTGAAGATCTGGAGCTTGAGCACCTGCACCCTCTGTTAGTATTGGTAAGTGTACCTTACCACTCACCATTTTTGCAATATTGGATTTTTTCCTTATCCCATACCCCAGTAAATTTCATTACCAAAAACATACAGACAGGTCAATTGGCTCCTGGTGGGACCCCATTTGACCGATATCTGGTCGAAAATCGTCCCTGTGTTGATCAGGTAGATATGATCCTCCTGTTTTGATCGAGGACCATGTCATCTCATTGATTCCTGTTGTAGGGCCATAGGATTGGATTGGCCTGATTTCGCCCATCTTAGTTGGGCATATTGGGGAAAAGATCCGTTTCTTTGGTGACCTTGCCAACCAAGCTGATCTTTTAGTGTATGTCCAGCTTTAGACTGTAACAGTAACTTAACTAACAGGCGTCTGGCCCGGGTGCAGGCCGTGCAGCCGGATACCCCCACCCTCCCTGAAGCAATCCATTTGGTGGATATGCGGGCGCAAAAACTGCTGGTGGACCCCGAGAAAGTGCTGGCCCTGGTGCTATCGCACCCCCTTCTGCCTTAATATTTCCACCACTACACTGTAAGCTTCACTGGGGCTGATGGGAATGATGTATAATATCTGTGGAATACGTCAGTGCTATACAGTGGGCTAGGCTGCCTGGGCACCCTAGGCTCCTCTCCCAGGGTGGGTGTGCATGTGCAAATGAGTGCTCACTCTTGATCTGGAGTGCCAGTGAGGGGATACCAACACCCAGAGGGGGGCAGTAAGGTGCCTAGAGCACCCCCCCAAGCATTGCACCCTAGGCACGTGCCTCTTCTGCCTTACCTACCTCTAGTTCGGCCCTGGTGAAATATAAATATATGGTTAATATAAAGTGCTTGTCACCATCATGCCCTGGTATACCCACCACACAGCTGTAGCCTTGCAAAGCCAGCCATCTGCCCTTACTTGCAGTGAGAGGAAAGCAGCCTGGCACCCAGGAGTTAACACAAGGAGGCTGCCATTTACAGGAGTGAATATTTAAGCTTGGTGGCATGCTGATGGCACCTTATTTAATAATGCAGCACACTTTCCTAGGGGGACAGCGGTTGATTTGAAAAGGGAATCTGGCACACTCGACATCCCCTTCCCCGAGGAAGGCTGACTAACTGGTAAGTGCCATGAGCGAGCATGGGGACTGATTCTGTCAAATCAAGCTCAAAAGCAAGAGCAGCGCCGATTCACCTCACGCCGGCCTGAAGTAATGCGAGCCGACACTTTTGACATTAGACAGTGCATCAGCCACGGGAGGCTGTAAGAGTTCACCGTCTTCCTACAAGGTGGTCTTTAGACGACAGCGAGAGAAATCAGTGCAAATTTGTTAATGTAACAACTTGGAAAAGCGTACGAACGGTGGAGAAGAAAAAAAAAAGAGAGAAATGTCACTCTGCCGGGACCCGACGTGTAACTGCCACTTAACTTGCCCTGGTGGAGAAGTGGCCCTACCTCACTCAGATAGTGGACTATTGAACGGCAGAAAGTTTCAGCTCTGGCAGCTAATGTGATAGCGATGCATTAGAGGCTGGGGTTTTTAGCGTGACAGTTGAGAGTGGCATTAGAGCTTTCCCAATGCAAACTGGCACTTTGGATACAAAGGCGTTCTTGTTATTTGCTGCTGCGTAAACAGGGAACGGGTAATTACGGCATAAACAGCAATAAAAAGGAGAGTTAGACACAGAGCTGTAGTGTATCAATAGCTGAACTTCATTATTACAGGTATGAGTTCCATTATCCAGAAACCTTATATCTAGAAAGCTCTGAATTATGCCAAGGTCATCATTTTAATTAGGGATGTACCAGAATTTGGTTCGGGATTCGGCCAGGATTTGGCCTTTTTCAGCAGGATTCGGCCAAATACTTGTGCCTGGCCGAACCGAATCCGAATATTAGGGTCACAAACCAAGGAAGTAAAACATTTTTTTCTCATTTTTCCCTTCCTGTCCATATGCAAATTAGGATTCGGATTCGGTTTGGTATTCACCTGAATCGAAGGATTCGGGGATTCTGCCGAATCCCAAATAGTGGATTTGGTGCATCCCTAATTTTAATGGAATAATTCAGCATTTTAAAACATATTTCCTTTTTTTCTGTAATAATAAAACAGTACCTTGAACTCAACCCCGACTAAGATATAATTAATCCTTATTGGAGGCAAACCCAGTCTATTGGGTTTATTTAATATTTACATGATTTTCAAGTAGAATTTAGGTATGTAGATCCAAATTACGGAAAGATCCCTTATATGGGAAACCCCAGGTCCCAAGCATTCTGGATAACAGGTTTCCGGATAATGAATCCCCTACCTGTATAATTAATCTTTATTGGAAGCAAAACCATCGTATTGGGGTTATTTCATGTTTACAAGATTTTCTAGTAGACTTAAGGTAGGAACATCCAAATTACGGAAAGATCCTTTATCCGGAAAACCCCAGGTCCAGAGCATTCTGTATAACAGGTACCATACCTTTATGTACATACTTTTGACCTTGCACTCATCAGACTGATCAGAGGACCTAGTAAGTGTGTGTCGACACTATCTTTAAATAATGTTACTTCTTGCACCCTGGTAGAATTTATGAGTGCAGCTACTGTACTTATGTTCTTATGTATGTTCTTATTATTCATCATTATTTTTTATGATTTTTCTCTTTCAAGTTAATTCAATTTCCCATTCTGTGTCTGTTTACCCTGTCTCCTGTTATTCAAACATCTGAGAATCAGTGATACAAAAAAGCAGGGTACAATGTGCAGAGCCATCGACCGTGGTCACCATATGATGGAGTTTCTGCTCTGTATCTTTTAGAAACCAGAATAGATCCCATGAGTAAGGGCAAATGAAGCTCTGGTGTCTCTGGGCCTTCTCCTCTGAGCCAGAAATCTCACCCGTCATTGCAGAGAAGCGCAAGCGAGCGACTATCCTCGGATATGATACATGGGAAAGATCATCAAGGGGAAGTAATATCTCCAAGGGGACAGGCACAGTGATCAGCTCGGCCCAGCAGCTTCAGGTCATCGCCTACAAGAAATACAAGGAATTTAACCCAAGTGTTGTCATCAATAGCTGAAATTCTTTCATGTTGTTGAAAAAAAAAGTTCTACAAAAAAATTATTAAAAAGCAAAGTGGACATTTATTTTTGGTACATTGATTAACAAAATAAAAAGGAGAGCAGGGCTGGCTCTTTACTTGTCTTCTCTAATCAAACTCATAGCCCTCTAATTCAGTTATTCTTATGAACAGGCCAGATTTTACAGTCAATATTAAATATTGTGGTTTATTAGAAACCACTACAGGTATGAGATCAGTTATCCGTAAACCCATTATCCAGACAGCCTCGAATTACAGAAAGCCCGTCTGCCATAGACTCCATTATAATCATATAATCCAGATTTTAAAGATAGTTTCCTTTTTTTCTGTAATAATAAAAGAGTCGCTTGTACTTGATCCCCACTAAGATATAATTAATCCTTATTGGAAGCAAAACCAGTCTACTGGTTTTATTTAATGTTTACATGATTTTCTAGTAGACTTATGGAATGGAGAACCAAATTATGGAAAGATCAATTATCCAGAATGCCTCAGGTCTTGAGCATTCTGGCTAACAGGTCCCATTTCTGTACTATTGAAATCACAATTTCTGCAGGCTGGACTAGTATACTTTATTACACACAACTGAAAATGATTATTAGATTTTAAAAAATGGCACAATTTTAAGGAGGACATGAGCCTTAACGTCATCCACCCAGTCCATAATGTTCACTTGGTAATCCAAACTGTATAACTGCTCCCCAAGGGCAACGGATCCCAGGCCCGGATTTGTGGCGAGGCCACATAGGCCCGGGCCTAGGGTGGCAAAAAATAGGGGCGGCATGCCGCCCAGCCGCATTATGGGGACATGTGCGTCCCCATTCAATTACACCAGCAGCGCCAGCGCTTTTTCGACCGGCGCGCTGGGAAGCGGAAGTGTAGGCGGGCGCTAGGACCGCGCAGCCGCCTGGTCGGACCGCGCGGCCTAGGGGCGGCCGGCAAACAAATCCGGCGCTGACGGATCCCTCAAAACCTCTGCTGCAAGGCTAGGGTGGGTCTTTTTGTCCAAGTAGCTATAAGGTTGGCAGGGGAAAGGGTTTGTTTTTATCCTCCATCGTCTCACAGTTATAGAGATGCTGGAGGGTAAAGGTTTTGCTAACCTTTAGGTCCTTTGCTCCCCTGGGCATAACTTATTCAGCTAGATCGGGTCCTCAGTTCTAGAAGGGAAGCTGGCTAGTAGATTCCACTATTCTATTTTATAAAAGGGTAAGCTCTTTCTATACCCCAGAGATTTAGTTGGCCAGCTAGGCTGAGTCCTTTTTCCCAGATGGGAGGGGGAGAAGTACCCCAGAAGTTATAAAAAAGGTAAAAAGAAGACAGGTAGAATGTAGTAGCCGAAATGTCGAAATAAACCACAACTTTTGTTGATTTTTCACAAAAGACCTGTGAGTGCGGTTTATGTTTTGTATATGTTGGATTTGGCATCTTTAACCAACACCCAGGCAGTTGCTTCTGTGTTTGTGTGCACCAGTTTGGCCTGGATATTTATTTATCCACGTCAATCAAATTGACACATTTATTAAATCGCCGCTGCCAGAATTTGGTTGAACACGTTCATTTCCTGTTAGTGCTCAGTGCTGCCTAAATGCAATGCTGATCACTAACGCATATTAAAGTTTTAAACCCTTGAGGCCTAATGGTTTACACCGGAAACACATCAGTCCTAAGGGTTTACACCCAAAACGCATTAGGCCTAAGGATTTACACTTGAAATGTGTTAGGGTTTACACCCAAAACACTTTAGGCCTAAGGGTTTACACACAAAATGTGTTAGGCGTAAACATTTACACCCAAAACACTTTAGGCCTAAACATTTACACACAAAATGTGTTAGGCCTAAATGTTTACACCCAAAACACTTTACGCCTAAACGTTTACACACAAAATGTGTTAGGCCTAAACGTTTACACCCAAAACACTTTAGGCCTAAACGTTTACACACAAAATGTGTTAGGCCTAAACGTTTACACCCAAAACACTTTAGGCCTAAGGGTTTACACACAAAATGTGTTAGACATAAGCGTTTACACCCAAAACTCCTTAGGCCTAATAGTTTACACACTAAAACTAAAGCGTCAGGCTTAAGGGTTTACACCAAAACTGTGTTATGCCTAAGGGTTTACACCAGATAAGCATCAGGCCTAAGGTTTTACACCTGAAAAGCATCAGTACTTTGAACCAGAGTATGTTTAACAAACAAATAAAGCACTGATTTTAAGCTAAAAAAACTTCAAAAATTTGAATGAAAAACTTTGGCATCTAAAAGCTCGCGAGGCCATGAAGAAGTCAATGGTTTTTTTTTTTCAATGATTAAATTCATTTGAGTTTTATTTTCATTCAATTTTTAAAAAAAATAAGGTAACTTTGTATTTTTTTTAATTGGGTGTTTATTCGGATGAGAAAAAACTCTAAAATGGGGTGAATGGGAATAAAAAATTCTGATAGTTAGGGGCTGATTTATCAATGTTCGAATTTGGGGTTTTACAATGATTTCAAAAAATAAATTCTGCTAAAACTCTTGAACTGGAATTACAACCCAATTATTTATTAAACTAAAAAAATGAAACATTTGGATGAAAAACATTGGCATCTAAAAGCTTGTGAGGCCCTGTAGAATGCTTAGATGTCCTAAGCAAAATGGAAACTTTTTATTCAATTTGAGATTTCTACTTTTTTTTGATCTTGTAAACTCCAGTTTTTTTAATTATTATATTCTTTGCAGTTTTTTTCATTTGGATGTTTTAACATTTCCTAATTAGAAAATAACCTTAAATGACACAAATCTGAATTTTGATATATAAGGCCCTTATTTTTTTGAACTTGAAAATGTATCGGTTAATCTGTTTCACAGGCATTGGTACCACTCTTAAACAGATAATGGAATTTAACAGATTGGGCACTTTTTATCTTTCGGGTGTTAATTTATTACTATTTTTCAATAAATAATTATATCTGATATTATCAACTACAATGATTGGGGGATCATTTTATTTCTGTAGTTTTGGATTCTTCAATAATTTTATCAGTAAATCAGTTAAAGGGGAACTAAAGTATAAAATAGAATAATATCTAGAAATGCTGTATGTTTGTATACTAAACATAAACATGAACTTACTGCACCAGAAGCCTACTTAAACAAATGATTTATGTTTTCAAAGTTGGCCGCAGGGGTATTGTCACCTTGTAACTATGTTATACATCTTTGCAAGACCAAGACTACGCACATGCTCAGTGTGGTCTGGGCTTCAGTTGGAAGGTTAAGCTTAGGGATCATCCTAAATTATGAAAACAGCTTAAGTCAAATAATATCTGCCATAGAAGCCGATACAGCAAGACTGATTAATAATCAGAATTATTAAGAAAGTAAACATGGGATTTTTTTTTGCCTTTACATCCCCTTTAAATTAATGTACTTATTATATATATTCATATAGGGTGACTTTGTACCTGCTAGAGGAATGACTTTCAAATCAACACCAGCTCCAATGAGAAGGATAAATCAGGTTGCAAGTGGTCTAAGTTGATGTCAATGGTGATTCCTGCTGGCATGGAGAAGCATTGTCTATTCATGGGGGACGTCAGAAGCACTGAGGTGGCAGAGATTGTTGTGGCAGAAGCAACTGGAATATGTCTTAAGATCGAAACACAGACATATTAACATCACCCTTGTGGACGCTAATGACTTGCACTTTAAAATGCCAGAGGCTCAGATTGCTGGCTAAAACAAAGAAAAAAAACACATTGCTACTCTCCAAAGACCTAAGATATTTTCAAAGTCTCCGGGCAAATTCAGCCATAATGTATGTAGCAGAAGAGCCGGGCAGCTCATGCATGCCACTGGGGGAATCATTGCCCCGAGTTGCTGTGGGCTATGTAGTCAGTCTGCCTAAATAAAACAGAAGCTGAAAACCTTGGAGAAGGGAAAACAGTAATGAAGCATTCTCTAATGCAAACCATCCAAGGCTAAACTGTTTCTTCTACGTGGGATGCCGAGAAGATTCAATCTTTGCTATGATAGCACAACATTCGAGAAGACAAAGGCATCCAGCCTTGTTTGGTTGCTGAATTAAAGGTGCGCCATAATGATTGCTAGGTTCATTAAAGGAATTTGTGTGCATCAAGCTACTGGTGTGGCTTATTTGCAGTGATGTTGGCCAACCTTTAGGTTTTTTACACTAAAGTCAATGCCCCACTCAAGGTTTGAAATATGCCCTGCAGATTTTCCTCTGGATACATACTCGTATATTATTGCTGAGTAAGCAAACACCCCTTCTAATTATTGAAATATTGGCACACCCATCACTGCTTGAACATGATATTATTTCCAATTCCGTACTCCATACTTTGTGGCAACAGTTTAGGCCCTTTCCTGCTTCAGCACCATGAAGCCCGTAGCTACATAGAAAACATAAAGTTTTGCTGAGATAGGACTGATAAAACTTATGGGGCCCTCGACTCACTCCAACTGGATGCTTGCCCTGAGGGATGAATTGGAATGGAACCCAGGCCTGATCCCTATCACAAGTGCTTGGATGGAAGCCAATGTCAATAACAATGTTCCAAAATCTAGAGCAAAGCCTTCCCAGAAGAGTCAAGTGTACAGGCTGTTTTAAGAACAAATGGAAGATCAGCCTTATATTAATACCCTTGGATTTGTAATGAGATGTAGAACAGACAGGTGTCCAGATACATTTGACCATATAGTGCAGTGATCCCAGGGCCGGGCCAGACCAGCCGGGCGCCCCAGACAACCTGGCTGGCTGCATCGCCCCCTTCACTTATCTCGCACATTCGCGATGACGGGCTCGTCACGGCACACCCATGCTGACATGTGCGTCATGGTGCATCCATGCTGACGGGCGCGTCACAGCACATTCACGCTGACAGCGTTGTTACAACACACGTCACCCTCACTTAGGCGCGCGCATGTGCACAAAAAACAGGACTCCAGACCGGACTGGGGTATGCAGCAGTTAAAGGTATGTGCCAGGCACAACCCCAACCCTTGCGCCCTAGTTCCGGCCCTGAGTATCCCCAACCAGTGGCTCATGAGTAACATATTGCTCACCAACCCATTGGATGTTGTTCCCAGTGGCCTCCAAGCAGGTGCTTATTTTTGAATTCCAGACAAGATTTGGATCTTTGTACCTTTAAGGTGGCCATACACGTAGAGATGATTAAAAAGCTAAATAACTCAAAAACCACAAATAATAAAAAAATAAAAGCCAATTGGAAATTGTCTCAGAATATCCCTCTCTACATCATGCTAAAAGTTAGTTTCAAGGTGAACAACCCCTTTAAAACAATAGAAATTACATTTTGGAATTATTATTTTTATTTTGAAAGTATTTTACATTCATGGGTGGTGCCCATTTTATCATTAAAAATTACAACCCAAAGCCTAGCAAGCTTAATTTTTTTTTTTTTTTTTTTTTAGAAATAAACATTGTGAAAAAAGAAAACCAAGGAAAAAAAATATGGGCAAGGTCTATAGCAACCATTGATTAATAATAAATCATCCCTTAAGGCTTTTTGTTAAAGGGGTGTAGGTTTGATTGTAGGTATAAGACAATTGGATTGCAATCATCTATTTTATTCCTAACAAACAGTCGCCCGCTGTAGGTTTCAGCTCCGACAGAATTGACTTTATTTAGTCACTTGAAAATAAGAACTATATTACTATGTGGGTTTATCTTGATCTGAATCTCTATTCTGTCTGTGCAACCTTTAATTTAGTGTCGGCTGCTCTATATTTCCTTACAGGTAAATTGAACTTTTCTTGCTTCACAGCTACAATGTTTTAAACGCAGAGCTGCAAAATTACATTTATTACATATTATCAGTGCTTTGGTATTGGAAGTAATCACAGGGATTTCAAGTTATTTTCTAGGTGGAATAGAAACATTTTACCTTAAATATCCCCTTACAATTTTTTTGGGATGAAAAGATATTCAGCGGGACTCGGCACTTCACTCACAAATTGTGATGGAGTTATCGTCTGCTTTTTTTTGGGGTGGGGGGTATTATTTAATTTCACAAGTCAGTGGTAATAAATCTCAATATAAGAACTCTGTGAAACCTGAAAAGACTTCACACTGTCGTTTGTGTATTTAAATTGTTTAACAAGTGGTCTTCTGTAGACAGCCAGGTAAGTGGCAGTTTAGTGCTTCCTCCCCACTACTTATTGGCAGCTGATGAGATCCCAAAGAACACAATGTACAGTAAGTAGAGTGAATGCACAGCACTTATCCCTCTTGTTCTAAAGTTCAACTCTAGTAAAACAAAGAAACGTTGTCTGTTGCAGTATATTGGGAGTCCTGGTTCATCAGTAGGTGTAGGACTGCACCTTAAAGGAGAAGGAAAGGTGTTTTACTTGGGGTGCCAAGAGTTAGGCACCCCCAAGTGATTGTATCTACTTACCTGACACCCCGGGCCGGCGCACCTAACAGTTCTTCCAGTGAGCACCATGGAGAGATCGCCTTCCGGCTTCTGCTGTTTTGTTGGCGCATGCGCGCTGGCGCAATGACGTCAGCGCGCAACGGCGCGAAAATTCAAATATTTAAAGGGCCATCTTACTGGTTTTCATTGCCTGTTATAGGTTTGTTCCTGGTGCCTTTAGCTGTTGCTATTCTGATTCATAACTTGTTCTGACTACCTGTTGTGACCTCTGCCTGTTCCTGACGATTCTGACCTCTGTATCCTGATCCATTGCCTGAATTTCGAATATCTCTTCTGCTGTATCCCTCTGATTGATTTCCCGGTTTTGACCCTTGCCTGCCTGACCTCGCTTTGAACGCTGCCTGCCCAAATCTGGGCCTGATTTGTTTACGCTCACTTTCTGCCTGCCTCCACCCGGCCAGTTCCGACTACGATTCCGTTTAACACCTTGTACCACGACCTTCAGCCCAAAGACTTTGCTAACAGTCGTGCCCCTCTGCTTATCCAGAACCTCTCGCTTTGCACCTCTCGTTTAAGTCCTGGTGGCATCCCAGTAGCTGAGGGCTCCTCCCGAGGCCAATGGCGGTCACACTACAGGTGAAGCACGAGCAAAGACCAGGGTGCTTGGCATTTGTTCTGGTGTTAGGTGCCGAACGTGACACTGTCTGTCTGTCTATCTATTTATCTTTCTGTCATCTATCTATCTATCTATCTATCTATCTATCTATCTATCTATCTATCTATCTATCTATCTATCTGACCATCTACCTCTTTCTCTCTCTGTCTCTCTCTCTCTCTCTCTCTCTCTCTCTCCATCTCCAGTACAGAAGGAAACCCCCTGGGTGCAAAACCCCTCCCCTGTGTTGCCCCTCCCCCCCCCTGGCCTACCTGTCCCCCTGGGCAAATGCCCCTAACTTGTTACTCTCCTCTCTGCGCAGGTCCTGTCCACGGAGTTCACAGTCGCCATCTTCTCCCACCCGTGTCTTCTTCCTGCTTTGACCGGCGTCTTCTGGTGCAAGCGCAGTAGGAACATTTACCGGTACGGATCTACTGCGCATGCCCTGAATGTCATGAAGTGAAATCGGAAAACTTCGTGACATTCGGCGCATGCGCAGTAGATCCGCCCAGGGGGTTTTGCGCTCAGGGGGTTTCCTTCTCCTTTAACACATCAAAACAATGGCATGGCACTTTGTCTGCCTTGGAATTACAATGTTTTTCATAGCACAAATGAATATTTTTGTACTGATCCATTTTTATCTATCTATCTATCTTTCTGTCATCTATCTCTATCTATCTATCTATCTATCTATCTGTCTGTCTATCATCTATCTATCTATCTATCTATCTATCTATCTATCTATCTATCTATCTATCTGTCTATCTGTCTATCATCTCTCTCTCCATCTCCAGTACTTAACACATCAAAACAGTGGCATGGCACTTTGTCTGCCTTGGAATCACAATGTTTTTCATAGCACAAATTAATATCTTTGTACTGATCCATTTGAATGCAGCTTTTCAGTGACACACCATTAGCAGAAATAGCATCTATATTGTCATATCGGAATATTTCACATGGCTAGCACTGCCCCCCGATGAGAATGCACGGATAGTTAACATTCATAAAATATACTGGAAATGCTTTCAGACAAAGCCCGTAGTCCATGTATCCATCATGCCGGAGTGAGTGCGGAATAGTTAACTTTACGGTTAACCAACATAGTAATTATTACTCCAGTGCAACAAAGACAATCATATTTGGTCATGATAAGCTTTTTATCTACTGCACAGTGACACGTAACATTACATGTTGTCTTATACTTGATTATTATTATTTTAAATGCATTATTTAAATAATCCTAGTGAAGGGAAGGTAGTCTGTGCTATGCAATTATCTGTCTAAAGCTGACATTTTACAGAGCTTTTAAAAAAAAAAAAACCCACAGAAGTCTTTTATTGTTCTCAAAACAACTTTGCTTTAAAAGTTTTCAATTTCTAATTCTGTGGGCTTTTAATAGCCTGCTATTATTTATCAGCGTTAAGCTTTTATCCGTGGTTGTTCCCGTTAAGTATGGGTATGGCTCCCTTTTAGAAATCACTTTGATGAATCAATGGTTGCAGAACCACTGGGAAATTGTATACTGGCTTCAAGTTTATTGAATTTTGTTGAATCTTTAAACCCTCTTCTCAGTCACTTCATTTCATTAAACTGTTGGACATATGGAAGTGTGAGTTCTCTTCCGACGTTTTGTCATTTCCTTGTTTATCCTTAACGGAATGTTTGTATTTGGATCAACTCTATGAAGTTTAGATTTTTACCGATATTCAAAGAGCATTATTGTAATCTGAGAACTAGATTAAAGATGCTCATACAGGTATGGGATTTGTTATGCAGAATGCTTTGGACCTGGGGTTTTCTGGATAATGTATGTTTACATAATTTGGATCTTCCTACCTTAATTCTACTAGAAAATCATGTAAACATATAGGGGCAGATTTATTAAGGTGCGAATGGCAAAATTGAATTTTCAATTTTTTTCGGTCAAAACTCATCAATTAAAATTTGAAACCACCAACTCGAATTTGAGATTTATCACAGCACAACCCTAGAAACAGTTCTAATATTCGCCACCTAAAACCTGCGAATTCATGTACAAGTCAATGGCAGAGGACCGTTGAGCCATTTGAAGATGTTAATTGCCTGCCTGACATTCTAGTTTTTTTTCGGATTAAAACTTGATCAGAATTCGATTAGAATTTTCAGGTCATTGGTATTCGAATAAATATTAGGGGGCCGATTCACTAAATTCGAGTGAAGGATTCAAAGTAAATATACTTTGAATTTCAAAGTATTTTTTGGGCTACTTCGACCATCGAATGGGCTACTTCGACCTTCGACTACGACTTCGAATCGAAGGATTCGAAGTAAAAATCGTTCGACTATTCGATAGTCGAAGTACTGTCTCTTTAAAAAAAAACTTCGACCCCCTAGTTCGGCAGCTAAAAGCTACCGAAGTCAATGTTAGCCTATGGGGAAGGTCCCCATAGGCTTTCCTAAGTTTTTTTGATCGAAGGATATTCCTTCGATCGTTGGATTAAAATCCTTTGAATCGTTAATTAACCCTCGATATTCGACCCTTAATGAATCAGCCCCTAGATGTTCAAGTTTTTTCATAAATAACCTTCCATTCGAGTTGTGAGTACATTTGAATTTATTAGAGTTAAAAAAAATTCACATAACTTTGAAATTTGACCTTTGATAAATTTGCCCCTAAATTAACCCAATGGGCTGGTTCTGCTACACAGCAGCTTGTTTATATAAACTATAGTAGTACTTATCTGTTATCTACTGTGTATCCTGTGCTTGAATGGCTGCCCCCATGGCTACACGGCAGCTTGTTTATATAAACTATAGTAGTACTTATCTGTTATCTACTGTGTATCCTGTGCTTGAATGGCTGCCCCCATGGCTACACAGCAGCTTGTTTATATAAACTATAGTAGTACTTATCCGTTATCTACTGTGTATCCTTTGCTTGAATGGCTGCCCCCATGGCTACACAGCAGCTTGTTAATATAAACTATAGTAGTACTTATCTGTTATCTACTGTGTATCCTGTGCTTGAATGGCTGCCTCCATGGCTACACAGCAACTTGTTTATATAAACTATAGTAGTACTTATCTGTTATCTACTGTGTATCCTGTGCTTGAATGGCTGCCCCCATGGCTACACAGCAGCTTGTTTATATAAACTATAGTAGTACTTATCTGTTATCTACTGTGTATCGTGTGCTTGAATGGCTGCCCCCATGGCTATACAGCAGCTTGTGTATATAAACTATAGTAGTACTTATCTGTTATCTACTGTGTATCCTGTGCTTGAATGGCTGCCCCCATGGCTACACAGCAACTTGTTTATATAAACTATAGTAGATTTTCTGAAACAAACACACCAGTTTTACCAGTGCAGGGCAACACTACATTATATTGTCATTCCTTTCAAACACTTTCATTTTTAAATGTTACTGTTCCTTTAAGGCAATCGGTAGGAATCGGCTTCAACTGCACATGCACAAATCGGCGTTGAGACCTGAAGACAATACGAAGAGCAGGAAGATGGCGACCAGGAGCTCCGCTGTGCTTCTCTGCATTTAAGGGTGAGAATTTTTTACACTAAAGCACATCACAGGGAGAGAGAGGGTAGGGGGGCAATGCCTGGAAGTTTAGGGGGCCTTTTGGTGGGGGATTTAGTTCTCCTTTAATAGATGATACCCTGAGTAGTGATGGGCGAATTTATTCACCAGGCGCGAATTGGCGACAAATTTGCCCGCCAGCGAATAAATTTGCAAATTTGCCACGAAAATTTGCTGGCGAAAATTCATCGGAAAAACTTCAGTGACCATTTTTACGCCCGCGAATTGTTGCTGGCGTCAAAATTGCCGTTTCACGAATTTCGCAGGAAATTCGTAGGGAAGCCAAACGGGACAAATTTGCCCATCGCTAATCCTGAGTCATAAGGTGCACTTTAAATTCAAGGGAGGCTTCAGATAAATTTTATATTAGATAATGCTCTGAATTACAGAAAGGCTGTCTCTCAATTTTATCCAAATAATTACAATTTTAAAAAATTATCTCCTTTTTCTCTGTAATAATAAAACAGTAGCTTGTACTTGATCCCAACTAAGATATAATGAATCCTTATTGGAGGCAAAACCAGCCTATTTGGATTTATTTAAAGGGATCCTGTCATCGGAAAACATGTTTTTTTCAAAATGAATCAGTTAATAGTGCTACTCCAGCAGAATTCTGCACTGAAATCCATTTCTCAAAAGAGCAAACATATTTTTTTATATTTAATTTCGAAATCTGACATGGAGCTAGACATTTTGTCAATTTCCCAGCTGCCCCAAGTCATGTGACTTGTGCCTGCACTTAAGGAGAGAAATGCTTTCTGGCAGGCTGCTGTTTTTCATTCTCAATGTAACTGAATGTGTCTCAGTGGGATATGGGTTTTTACTATTTAGTGTTGTTCTTAGATCTACCAGGCAGCTGTTATCTTGTGTTAGGGAGCTGCTATCTGGTTACCTTCCCATTGTTCTCTTGTTTGGCTGCTGGGGGGGAAAAAGGAGGGGGTGATATCACTCTAACTTGCAGTACAGCAGTAAAGAGTGATTGAAGTTTATCAGAGCACAAGTCACATGACCAGGGGCAGCTCTTTTGAGAAATGGATTTCAGTGCAGAATTCTGCTGGAGCAGCACTATTAACTGATTTATTTTTTTTTCCCCATGACAGTATCCCTTTAATGTTTACATGATTCTCTAGTAGACTTAATGTAGGAAGATCCAAATTACGGAAAGATACGTTATCTGGAGAACCCCAGGTCGCAAACATTCTGGATTATAGCTCCTATACTTGTAGTTCCCCTTCAAGAATTTTCCCATCTCTTCCAAAAATCAGGATGTGAAAGGTGAAAAAAACAAAGTCAGGCCGAGAAGCAAGTGAGGAAACTTCCGTATCCCTACAGGGTGTTGAAACCCATCAGCCACGTCTTACATTTTATTTGTTTAATGTTTGTTGCTGCTCCCGATGTAATTTTTTTTTAAATCAGATTTGTGTTATAGAGCACCTGTATGTAGCTTGTGTTGTCATAGCTTCAAGTGCTACTGTTTTTATTAGTGAAAACAACACTTTTATTAAAGGAGAAGGAAAGGTTAAAACTAAGTAAGCCTTATCAGAAAGGTCCATCTAAATATACCAGTAAACCCCCAAAGTAATGTTGCTCTGAGTCCCCTGTCAAAAGAAACACTGCATTTCTTTCCTTCTATTGTGTACTCATGGGCTTCTGTATCAGACTTCCTGCCTTCAGCTTAAACCTCATTGCCCTGGGCAAGAGCATGCTCAGTTTGCTCCTCTCCCCCCACCCCTCCCTTCACTACTGTACTCTACTGTAATCTGAGCCCAGAGCAGGTAGAGACTCAGGCAGGAAGTGATGTCACACCACGTTAATACTGCAGCTCCTATTCTAAACAAACAGAGAGAGTTTCTAGAGCTTTTTACTCAGGTATGGTAAAACATTCTACAGAATAAATATAGCATTCTAGCTTGCACTATTGCAGCTAATCTATTGGCAATAAAATGCCTCCGTAGCTTTCCTTCTCCTTTAATAACAATTTAGATTATAACTTGTGGTACAAGTGACATTATCCCTTACAATACCCGAGTGATACTCAGAGTTCCCTGTACAACTCAGCCTGCAGCCTTGTGCCTTAATATGGTCACAGAACTACAGTACTTGGTTGCTTCTAATAATCCTATAAATTATAATGGGGGGGGTATATTAGTCCCAATATGTTTGATAGGGTATTCATGCCCTTATTTTTGCTAGAAGATACTGGCAAAAACAAGCCAGCACATAAAATAAGGGCATAATGATATATTGTTAATAGTAAGAGGCCCAGTTATCATTTTCTCTCATTTTAGTGGTTTTAGAAACAACAAATAAACTAAAGTTGTGCTTTTTATATTCGGATTTTGGAATAAATCACGTGTTTTGCGATTTTTACGAATGCCATGTAACTTATTAAGAGATCTGAATACAAAAAGCACTAAAAAAATGAACGATGCACTAAAAAACTAGAAAGCCTTGAAAATTTTAAGTTATACAGACAATTAATAGCGAAAAAAAATCTGAAAACTTCTAAAACGCCCAATTGATTAAAAATGGGCCAATGGTATTAGCGCAGCTCCAATTTGTTTTCTCTATGGCAGCAACAGATTTTATTCAGTGAATTGTTGTATTTTGACACTCAGTAAATCTTTAGCGTTTAAGAAATTTAAAAAAATTTATTTTTAGAGATTATTATATATATTATTATTATATTAAAGGGGTGGGTCACCTTTAAGGTAACTTTTAGTATAGAAAACTTGGCCTCCACTTTTTTTTTATAGTTTTTGAATTATTGCCTTATTTGGCTGACTTTCCAGCTTTCAAATGGGGGTCACTGACCCCCATCTAAAAAAACAAATTAACTGTAATGCAACACATTTTTTTTTATTGTTACCTTTTATTACTCATCTTTCTATTTAGGCCTCTCCTATTCATACTCTTATTCAAATCAGTGCATGGTTGCTAGGGTTATTTGGACCCTAGTAGGGATGGGCAATTTTTTTTGCCTTGTTTCGCCGCGGAAATGATGCCCATAGACTTGTATGGCTTTGTGCGACAAAAAACAAACGGCGTGCGTCAAAAAATTGAGAATTGGAGAACTATAACTCACACCCCTTTTTCCATACCTCCCAACTGTCCCGTTTTTAGAGGGACAGTCCCTCTTTTGACAGCTCAACCTCCAGTCACTCATTTGTACTGGAAAGTCCCGATTTTCTCTGCACAGAACAGCCAGAAAAAGAAACAAAGTTTCTAACTTAATTGGTTTTTGGCAGAGAGCCCAGAACAGCCACAGCAGAAGATAAGATACATTTGTAACAATTCAAATGTATCTAGATAAGCAAATAAGTAATTGTAACAATATAAGATAACAGGTCCCTTGGGAAAAGTTAGACTCGCAGCTTAAAGGGCAATTCACCTTCATTAGCAAAACTGTAATAACTGAAAAAAAACAAAGAAATATGTTTAAAGTTTTATAACCTGCCAAATTTAGTAAAATTGACATGGTAATTAGGGGGTGTGGCCACAAAAATGAGCGTGAACTAAAAATTTCGCCACACTACGAGCTCCAAATTTTTTGTCCTTCTTTTTATTTCCAAAATGTTGGGAGGTAGAGTCCTGCAGCGGGTCGGGTACCTGCGCGTTACCCGCAAAAACCTGCGGTACCCTGTGGGTTGCGGGTAGAAGTTCTGGGTGCGGTTATAGATGCGGGTCGACGGTTCTGTGGGTTTGCGGTTCGGGCCACGGGTCTTCTCAATAGCGATTTTGACTCCTTTTTTCTGATAGCTTCTACTTTCGATGATGTCACTTCTGGTTTACAATGACAGCACTTCCTCATTCTTGATGGACAGCGGGTCATGGGTCCGGGTTGCGGATAAGGTACATGCGGGTCAGGTACCGGTTCCAAAAAATGGACTCGCAGGACTCTATTGGGAGGTATGCTTTTTCTTTTCCAAGTTGGAGAACTATAATTTACAGCTATTTCACTTTTCTATTGCTAATACAAAAACTGGGAGAATCACCTAATACAACATAGGAATATTTAAAAAAATTGTATTGCTAAAAATTTAAAAAAGTGACCACCTATCTGAAGTCATTTGATAACATTTTTTCATGTGTTTATATTGTTATTTATTGTGTTTCTGGCTGGCCAGATATTAAATGTTAGATTTTTAAAGGGATACCGTCATGGGAAAACATGTTTTTTTCAAAACGCATCAGTTAATAGTGCTGCTCCAGCAGAATTCTGCACCGGGATCCATTTTTCAAAATAGCAAAGAGATTTATTTATATTCAATTTTGAAATCTGACATGGGGCTAGACATATTGTCAGTTTCCCAGCTGCCCCCAGTCATGTGACTTGTGCTCTGATAAACTTCAATCACTCTTTACTGCTGTACTGCAAGTTGGAGTAAAATCACCCCCCAGCAGCCTAACAAAAGAACAATGGGAAGGTAACCAGATAGCAGCTCCCTAAAAGATAACAGCTGCCTGGTAGATGTAAAAACAACACTCAATAACAAAAGCCAAGTCCCACTGAGACTGATTCAGTTACATTAAGTAGGAGAAATAACAGCCTGCCAGAAAGTAGTTCCATCCTAAAGTGCAGGAACATGTCACATGACTTGGGGCAGCTGGGAATCTAACAATATGTCTAGCCCCATGTCAGATTTCAAAATTGAATATAAAAAAATCTGTTTGCTCTTTTGAGAAATGGATTTCAGCGCAGAATTCTGCTGGAGTAGCACTATTAACTGATGCATTTTGAAAAAAAACATGTTTTCCCATGATAGTATCCCTTTAAGGTTAAATAAAATTGTAGACTTCCAGAATAACTCCGTCTCAAAACACAACTTCTCTTAAAATTGCAAATTGTCTCAGAAAATCCCTCTCCACGTAACAGTAAACAATAATTTAAAGGTGAACAACCCCTTTACAAAATGACGTAGTCAGGCAACAGGGTGAGGGGAGCAATATCCAGACTATCCTGGCAGCTAATTCCCTAGTTCGCGCTGTGACCTCCAGTTTTCATTCAAACTCCTTCCTCGACTCAGACCCGCCCCGTGATACCTGGTTGTTCAGGCGCGAACCAATAGCGAAGCGCTTTCAGGCCAGTCTCACAAACACAGGAATAGTTACTGGTTGGCCGATATGCGGCGGCACGTACCAAAGCGATCGAGGAGGGGTGTTCGTACAGTACCGCAAGTAATATATGTCCAGTACACAAATAGCAGTCTTACCGCATTTAGCCCATGTAGAGAACGCTAGCTGCTGTTTTGTTCCCGAACTATTTGCAGGTTTCTGGCAATTAAAAAGGAAGTGCGAGTTTTAATAACATTCCAATACCCCCATTTCCCGTGGTGCATTTGCCGGCTGGTCACGTGATCTCCTGTCCTTGGCCGGCGTGCGCTGTGTTATCATCATGTCTGCGCTTCTTGCTGGTGCTCGTCTTCTCCTGCGCCCGGGTCTGTGGACTCTCCCGGCCTCCTGCGTGCGGCTCAGCCCGGTGCAAGGCAGGTTAGTGAGTACAGAGAGCGGCTGTGGCCCGGGTGAGCTGTGACAAGGCAGGGTATACTGTGGGGACATGTTCCTGTGGATGTTGTACTGCTGCTGAGGTGCATAATGTGTCTTTGGTGCTGGCTCTTTTGGGGAAGTGAATTGTACTGAGCAGATATAGGCGAGAGCCCCCGTGGGACCACAACTTTGTACCTTATCATTTGCTTGACACTTCCCAGGGACACACTTGCATTAGACAGACTGGTGTAACTCACGTACCATCCTCCTCTCAGGGACACACTGCTATAATAGGCCTGTACCACTCATTTCCCAGGGGCACACTACTATAATAGGTCTGTACCATTCTCTTCCCAGGGGCACACTGCTATAATAGGCCTGTACCATTCCCTTCCCAGGGACACACTGCTATAATACGCCTGTGCCATTCTCTATACAGGGACACCCTGCTATAATAGTGCTCTACCAGGGGCATGCTGCTATAATAGGCCTGTACCATTCTCTTTTCAGAGGCACACTGCTACAATAGGCCTGTACCATTACCTTCCCAGGGGCACACTGCTATAATAGTTCTGTACCACCCATTTGCCAGGGGCACACTGCTATAATAGGCCTGTACCATTCTCTTCCCAGAGACACACTGCTATAATATGTCTGTACCACCCATTTGTCAGGAGCATGCTGCTATAATAGGCCTGTACCATTCTCTTTCCAGGGACACACTGCTTTAATAGGCCTGTACCATTCCCTTCCCAGGGGCACACTGCTATAATAGGTCTGTACCACCCATTTCCAAGGGGCACATTGGTATAATAGGCCTGTACTATTCTCTTCCCAGGGACACACTGCTATAATAGCCCTGTACATACTATAGTATCAGAGGTCTTAGCCTGTACTATTCTCTTCCCAGGGACACACTGCTATAATAGCCCTGTACATACTATAGTATCAGAGGTCTTAATTTTCTTGGGAACATTACAGTACTATGTATTCCTTGTGCTGCTGGTTGTAAACTGTGTAATAATGGTTGGCATGTGCAGGAGGCCCTCATAAAATAATTTCATCTTTATTATTTTTCGGCAGACACCTGAACATTACACCAGGCCATTTTTCAGTAGCAGCTCAACAGACGGGACACATCCGTGAGCAACCAGTCTCTGCAGTTCGGACCAGGCAAGCGCAACAGTTTGATTGGGCACTCAACAAATTAGACAACTCTGTTAGAAGAACTGGACGCATCACAAAAACACTTTTGCTAAAAATCTTCCATGATGTCTGTAGAACAGGTAAATGCTTTCACAGTGTGTTTTCCACTGAAAGGGGTTGTTCACCTTTAAGTATGACGTAGAGAGGGATATTCTGAAACAGTTTGCAATTGGTCTTCATTATTTGTGTTTTTGTTATTTTGCCCTTATTCAGCAGCTATCCAGTTTGCAATTGCAGCAATCTGGTTGCTAGGGTCCAACTTACCATAGCAACCATGCATTGATTTGAATAAGAGACTGGAATATGAATAGGAGAGGCCGGAGTAGAACGATGAGCCTTACGGAGCATTTGTTTTTAGATGGGGTCAGTGACCCCCATTTAAAAGCTGCAAAGAGTCAGAAGAGGAAGGCAAATATTTAAAAAACTATAAAAAAAAAATAAAATAAAATAATGAAGACCAATTGAAAAGTTGCTTAGAATATAACATACTAAAAGTTAGCTTAAAGGTCAAGCACCCATTTAAATGTGTAAAGCAGACAGGATTCTCCATTTGTTGCTGCACTTATTATTTCCTGTAGGCTTTATAACTGTAATCCATTGGGCCCTGGGAATTGTTAAGCAATATCTGGTAGGGATGCAGGTTATACAGGGAGGAGAGCTGTTATCGAGAATGCTTGGGACCTGGGGTTTTCCATATAACGAGTCCTTCTATAATTTGGATCTTCATACCTTAAAGGAGAAGGAAACCTACAGAGGCGTTTTATAGTGCAAACTAGAATGCTATATTTATTGTGTAGAATGTTTTACCATACCTAAGTAAAAAGCTCTAGAAGCTCTCTGTTTGTTTAGGATAGCAGCTGCAGTATTAGCTTGGTGTGACATCACTTCCTGCCGGAGTCTCTCCCTGCTCACTTATAGCTCTGGGCTCAGATTACAGCAGAGAAGATTGGGGGGGAGGAGCAAACTGAGCATGCTCACGCCCGGGGCAATAAGGATTCATTATATCTTAGTTGGGAGTACAAGCTACTGTTTTATTATTACAGAGAAAATCGTAATCATTGTTAAAATTTTTTTATTTGGATAAAATGGAGTCTATGGGAGATGGCCTTCCTTTAATTCAGAAGTTTCTGGATAACAGGTTTCCGGATAACAGATCCTATATCTGTTCAACTTCGGTCTAGATTTTTAAGACTGTAATACGTCATATATGCTGTTAAAATAGTTCTAGCAATTCATTTTTACTTGGGGCATATGTAAAAATAGTTCTGGGAATGGTCTAAATATAATCAATTAAAAATTCTGTACCATTTATAAAAATAATCAAGCAACTCTTCACTCCCTCCCTCTGAGCAACCTGTGTCTCTTCATTCTGTATTCATGCAGTAGGTGGAGTCAGTTTTTGATTGACAGTTAAGTGTAATGCATCCTTTTGGGGGGGGGGGGTTGCACCCTTAACCTAGGTGCTCGCTCTTTAAAGGATAAGTAAACCTTTAAAATAAGTGAATGTAAAATTGATGAGAGTGCTATTCTAAGCACCTTTGTCTTTTACATTCATTTATTTTCTTTTTTTTCCCCCAAGATATTAAGGGAAATGTGTACTGTTAATATGAATGAATTTTGTTACAACAGCGCCACCTGCTGGTCAGTTTCCCACCAGTCTGACCACCAAGTAGTCAAGGAAGTTGTCAGGAGAAAGAAAGAGGCTGCTCTGATGTTTTTCTGCTTAGGAAAACCATAAGAAACCTTTCTCGTATCTTTCCTAAGCAGAAGAACATCAGAGCAGCCTCTTTCTCGTGACAACTTCTTTGATTACTTCATGGTCGGACTGGTGGAAAACTGACCAGCAGGTGACGCTGTAGTAACAAATGCATCACTTAATAGCACTAAAATCTATTTCTCAACAGATTGAAATCTGACATGGGGCTAGACATGTTGTGACTTTCTCAGGTGCTCCAGTCATGTGACTCGTGCTCTGATAAACTTCAGTCACTCTTTACTGCTGCACTGCAAGTTGGAGTGATATCACCCCCCCCCCAGCAGAACAATGGGAAGGTAACCGAATAACAGCTCCCTGGTAGATTTAAGAACAGCACTCAATAGTAAAAATCCATGTCCCACTGCGACTCCTTCAGTTACATTGAGTAGGAGAAACAACAGCCTGCCAGAAAGCAGTTCCATAGTGCAGCACTGACTCTTTCTGAAAGCACATGACCAGGCAAAATGACCTGAGATGCATCTACATGAAATTTTACATGATAGTGAATTATTTGCAGTGTAAACAGTGTAATTTAGAAATAAAAAATATCCCATAAAAATCATGACAGAATCCCTTTAAAGGTGAACAACCCAACCCCTTTAATGTTTACATGATTTTCTAGTAGACGCAAGGTATGAAGATCCAAACTATGGAAAGATCCATTATCCGTGCTGACTTGTGAAAGGAGCTAATTTTACCATGCCGACTGATGGATGGGGACTACTGGCAGCCATGTTGACCAGTGGAAGTGGTTAAGTGTCAATCATGCCAAATGGGGAAGGGAGGATAGTGTCGGCTGTGATGCCAGCCATGCTGAATGAATGAGGGAGGGTGGTGTCATATTAAATGGTAAATGGGGTGTAGTTAAAGGAGAATTCAACCCCCCCACTACCACTTATAAAAAACCCTACCCTACAATGTCCCCCCTCCCTGTTCCCCCCCCCCCTGCACAGGTGTTAACAGTTGTAAGTGCCCCTAATATATTACCTATCCGTAGGGGTTTTTATTAGTGGGGGGGGGGGGTTGAATTCTCCTTTAACTACACCCCATTTACCATTTAATATGACACCACCCTCCCTCATTCATTCAGCATGGCTGGCATCACAGCCGACATATAGGCCGTCTCCTATAGACTCCAATTTATCCAAATATTCAATTTTTTAAAAATGATTCTGTAATAATAAAACAGTAGATTGTACTTGATCCCAACTAAAATATAATGAATCCTTATTGGAGGCAAAACCAGCCTATTGGGTTTATTTAATGTTTACATGATTTTCTAGTAGACTTAAAGGAACAGTAACACCAATCAAAGTGTTTTAAATGTATGACAATATTATGTATATGTATAGTTTATATAAACAAGCTGCTGTGTAGCTATGGAGGCAGCCATTCAAGCACAGGATACACAGATAACAGATAAGTACTACTATAGTTTATATAAACAAGCTGCTGTGTAGCCATGGGGGCAGCCATTCAAGCACAGGATACACAGATAACAGATAAGTACTACTATAGTTTATATAAACAAGCTGCTGTGTAGCCATGGGGGCAGCCATTCAAGCACAGGATACACAGTAGATAACAGATAAGTACTACTATAGTTTATATAAACAAGCTGCTGTGTAGCCATGGGGGCAGCCATTCAAGCACAGGATACACAGTAGATAACAGATAAGTACTACTATAGTTTATATAAACAAGCTGCTGTGTAGCCATGGGGGCAGCCATTCAAGCACAGGATACACAGTAGGTAACCGATAAATATTACTAGAGTTTATATAAACAAGCTGCTGTGTAGCTATGGGGGCAGCCATTCATGCAGAGGATGCACAGTAGATCACAGATAAGTTCTGAAGAATCCCATTTTTTTTACTACTGTGCTTATCTGGTATCTATGTATCCTGTGCCTTTTCTCCTTTTTCAGCTTTGAATGGCTGCCCCCCGTGGCTACACATCAGCTTGTTTATATAAACTATAGTAGTACTTATCTGTTATCTACTGTGTATCCTGTGCTGGAATGGCTACACAGCAGCTTGTTTATATAAACTATAGTAGTACTTATCTGTTATCTACTGTATATCCTGTGCTTGAATGTCTGCCCCCACTTCTGTTCCTAACATTACTGCACTGTCATTGCAGAAAAGCAGTATATGAACTCATAATTTTCTTAATTTTTCTTTTTTTAGGTTACTTATCAGAGGCTGATTGCAGCCTATTGCAATGAAGGTGATATAGAGGGAGCGAGGTAGGTATTTGAGACATTTTAAAATAAATCTGCCAATTTTTGGTCATTATTGTTTTATAGATGGATCTTTGAGTCTGACACAGCCATAAATGTGCATATTAAAAGGGTAATGATTTTTTCCAAGTTTTAACAGGAATGTGTTACTATGCCTATATAAACCCTGCCATCACTAATTTCTTTTTATTTTATTTTTTTAATATGTGTCCCTAGTAAATAACGTGTGTAAAACTTGACACAACTAAAAACAGAGTCACTTTGTGAATGAAATCATTCGTTTTGGTCCAGATAGGCTGGCTTACAAATGTAATTCGTGCCCCAGCCTGTTGTGATTTTGCATCATCCTCCATAGCATGACCTCACTCAAAGGCTAGTAATCAGGAAGCTGGTTGGGAAGCCGGAGGTGCCTATAAAAATGAAAGGTTAGTGACGGCATGGTTTATATAAACATAGTGACATGTTCCCGGAGCGTGTTGCTATCCCTTTAATTGACCCTGGGCTTTCAGGTGTATCGCTGAGAACGAACATGTATTCTTCCTAAGGGCTTTGTCTCGCACGGTGCTTTTCAGACCAGCATATTCTGGACTCCTCCTGACTGGCTTCCGTTTACATGAATGCAAAATTGCCTCTCCTGAGAGATTCTCACCGTAACTTGTCTTAATGATGGTACTGTCCCGTTGACAGTTTTAGCCCCTCTAGGTGGGACCACCATCCCAGAGTTCAGAAACCATCTCTCTATATTTTGCTTTAGCTCCTCCAATGGCTTTTGAGTAGGGATGCACCGAATCCTCTATTTTGGTTTCGGCCGAACCCCCGAATCCTTCGTGAAAGATTCGGTCGAATACCGAACCGAATCCTAATGCAAATTAGGGGTTGGAAGGGGAAAAAAATGTTTACTTCCTTATTTTGCGACATAAAGTCATGCGATTTCCCTTCCCGACCCTAATTTGCACATGCAAATTAGGATTCAGATTCGGTTCGGCCGAATCCTGCTGAAAAAGGCCGAATCCCGAACCGAATCCTGGATTCGGTGCATCCCTACTTTTGAGTCCATTAATTATGCCACGTCACGACTGGAATGTAGCAAACATTACATATAATTCATTTTAGGGTATAAGCAGGGTATAGGTGAACCTCTGCACACACTGTTAAGAGTCCTGTGTTTTTTTTGAGACCCAAACCCTGCAGTGGATTGGGTACCCGCAAAAACCTGCGGGTTGCAGGTAGAAGTTCCGGGTGCAGGTATAGACGTGGGTTGGCGGTTCTGCGGGTTTGCAGGACGGACGTGGGTCTTCTCAATAGCGATTTTACTCCTTTTTTCTGATCACGCCTACTTCCGATGATGCCACTTCCGGTTTACAATGACAGCACTTCCTGATTCTTGATGGTCAGTGGGTCTGGTTTGCGGATAAGGTACTTGCGGGTCCAAGCGGATAAGAATGCGGGTCCAGGTTGTGGATTGCAGGTTGCAGGTATGGGTTCTAAAAAATGGAAACTTGCAGGACTCGCAACACCAACCACCTGGACCACAACCCGCATATTTACCCACTTGGATCCACTGCCCGACCCTAGCCCGCAACTGCTTTATTTGCCATCTGTTTCGCAACCCGACGACCACCATTAAACAGGAAGTGCTGTTGTTACAAACAGGAAGGGACATCACAAGTGGGCAGATACAGAAACAACTTTTTGTAAAATTTTAAAAGGAGTAAAATATAGACAATATATACATAAGATAAGAAATATAGATCAGACCCGCATCTATACCTGCACCCGTAAATCCTACCCTCATCCCGCAGGGTACCTGACTCAGTGCAGCACTCTACACTCAATATATAACTCTATGGTTTATAGTTTCATTTCTAATGACATGGGGATTGCAGGTGATTATTGCAAATTATATTATTCTGACCAATTAAGTTGGTCGTTGCTTATTTGTCCAGTTCTTCTCTGTTTAATATTAGATTTAAACTGAATTTTAATATTACTTGATTTGCTCTTTACAGAGGGGTTACCCGCAACTTGCTAAGCAACAGGTGATCCCTGCAGCATTCAATATATAGTGCTAAGAGATGTTTGGTAGGAAGGAGCTTTAATAATATCTGTTCACTGTTTCTGCTGAGTGCAGTATGGCTGGTATTTTCCTTGTTGTTTTGTTGTACAATCTATAGGTGGTCTGAAAATGAAGGATGCCCAATCATAGTTAGGTCAATGTGCCTTATCCGTTCAATCTCTGGGCTGAGCTCTTTTGCACCATTAAAACCATTTGATTTGGCAATGCTTTGCCCAAAATGTACACGTAGATGCTGTGACAAGTCGTTATTGTTGTTCAAACCTTGTGCATGTATACCAGTACTTACTGCTTTCTTTTCCCCCTCATAGCAAAATATTATGCTTTATGAAGAATAAAGATCTGCCTATAACAGAAGCAGTATTTAATACTCTGGTGACTGGCCATCCAAGAGCAGGGTAAGGTTCTACGCATTCTTTTTTTTCTACAGATTTTTTTTATGTTGCACTCTTAACGGCATATGCCGAGAAGGGGGATATTAACAGTATCAAACAGGTGAGCCATTATTAAAAGAAACAGTAGCACATCAGTTAAACTAAAATGATAAACATTGTAAGCCACAACAACCAAGCGCTGTCCTCATTACCGCTGCGTTAGACCTATAAATGTTGACTGCAGTTGTTTGCTGTGGTTTTATTGACCTGGAGCTGGGGTTTCCCTCCTAAAGACTTTATGATGAATGCAGTTCTCTCTCTGTGTAACTTAGACCTTCGAAAATGTGGAAAAGCATGATGGAAGCCTCACAGACAGAGACTTGATGCAAGTCATCTGGAGTCTGACTAAGGCTGGATACCCTCGGTATGTTCCAGACATCATTGAGCGTGTAAGATATGACCGAGGATACATACCAGGTATAGTGCTATCTATTATGGGCATGTTTAACGGGAAAGAATTATAAATAATAATGTTCATCAAAGGTGTAATTTCATCAACATAGGGGGTTACCGACCCCATCTAAAAAACAAATGTGCTGTAATGGATTTATTGCTACTTTTTAGTACCCGTCTTTCTATTCAGGCACACTGTATGTGCACTGCCGTTGTTCAGTTCATTTTGGGAACTTCAGATTTACCCTCATGATATCCTTCTTTCTTGGTTGCTCTCACAAGGGAAAGGACTGTTAAACTACATAGGGATTAAAGAAATATAGTATATATTTTCCTGAAAAAAAGGCAAGAATTTATTTAATAACTGCCTTTTGCTGCAGGTGTGCAGAGAATATTTGTTCAAATTTATTATGGATGCACCGAATACACTATTTTGGATTTGTCGAACCACTGAATCCTTTGCGAAAGTTTCGGCTGAATACTGAACCGAATCCGAACCCTAATTTGCATCAGTGAGGGGAAGGGTAAAAGAGTTGCCCACGGGTAAAATGTTCTTTTTCACTAACTAGTTTTGTGGTAGTCACACGATTTTATGGATTCGAATTTGGTTCGGCCAGACACAAGGATTCGGCCGAATTCTGCTTAAAATGGCCGAATATCAAACCAAATCCTGGATTCGGAGCATCCCATAAATTTAAATTCCCTTTAAAACGTTATTCAGCTATAATTGTAGTTCCCCAGTTTTGTACAAGTTCTATTATATCCATATGCAGCATTTATACAATTCAGTTTTTTTTTTTAAATGTGCAATTTTGGTCTCTCTTAGATGCGATAAACCTCTGTTTGAGTCTTATGACCCAAGGTTACGAAGATGACGCTTTCCTTGTGTTAAAATCCTTTTCGGCTGCCTCTTCAGATCTGCAAAATGGCGACTATCTACAGCATGGAAACTTCTTTCTGCGTCACTGTGTCAATTTGGACCTGGTACAATCTTTTCACTCCTTATCGAATGCTTTTCAGGCTTCTGAAAGCTAAACTTGGTGGCTGTGCCATTCATATTGATTGTGTTTTTTTCTCCTTGCTATTGAATTGCTGTTAAAAATGTGTATTTTTTATTTTTACAGCCAGCGAGTAAAGTAAAGCAGTTCTGTGATGGCTTGAAAGAAGCCAATTTGCATTCCGCACCTCTGCAGTTTGCTTTATACTGTTCTTTGGAAGCCAAAAAAGCAGGTATGATATTTTGGGCCAATTGAACTCATCGTGCTATGTGTAACATTATTTATGTCTGTATGTTGGTGGAGGTTATTATATGTAACACTTCTGTTTGTGCTTTAGATTTAGCTCTTGAGCTCATGAAGATGCTGAAAGAAGAAGGAATGCCTGTTAGGCCACACTTCTGCTGGCCTCTGTTGACCAGCTTCCGGAAAGAAAAAGATACATAAGGTCAGTCATTTTTGATTTAAAGAAACAGGTATGTTATTGGGACCTAGGGTTTTCCAGACAACCGATTTTTCCGTAATTTGGATCTTCATACCTTCAAGTCTACTAGAAAATCATGTAATTATTAAATAAACCCAATAGGCTGGTTTTGCTTCTATTAAGGATTAATTATATCTTAGTTGGGATCAAGTACAAGCTACTCTCATTATTACAGAAAAAAAGGAAATCCTTTTCGAAAATTTGGATTATTTGGAGACGGCCTTTCCGTAATTCAGAGCTTTTTTCATAACGGGTTTCTGGATAACGGATCCCATACCTGTACTAGTCCATTAACTGTTACTTATATGAACCGGGCTGTTTTTATAGGATATACACCCCCTTTAATTTCAAAGTAAACAGGATCAACTTTAGGCCCAAGTTTGACATTCATACTTTAGACATAGACTTTTAAGTTCACTAATGAATTGGCAGTGCTTTAAGATTAAACACCAACACAGCACTGCCATTACTGGGAAGCATTTCAAAGCATCATGCATTAGTCTGAACACATTAAATCCTGATATTTGCTGCATTAACTGAACAAAAGATGGAATTTCTTTTTTCTTTCACATTTTTTTTTCTTATATGTTGATGAATTGTGCTAAAGCAGTACCAATAGTGAGTGACTCCTGTCAAATGTCTGATCCGAGCTAGATGGGCATGACACTAAAAACTTCAGTCTTAAGAGGGTTTGGAGCATTTAGGAACACTTCCCTTGGTCCACAGGGGACACCTGCAAAAAATGGCATATTAAACAACTTTTACTTTTTAAGAGTGGGGGTATCTCATTCTTTGGCTTCTGTTATAGGTAATTCATGAGAGTAATCTCTTAAAAAGCTGCTTTTAACAAAAGTACTTCCCCCTCGGGAACCCAAACAATGTCTTCTTTATCTTACTTCGCTGTATAATGTACGGCAAATTGAAATGCAAAGTTGTTAGTGTGACACCAGGTGACAAACAAAATGCATAAACCAAAAAAAAAAAAAGAAAGAGTGCTTTTAGCAGACTTGTTCAAATGGCAGTTTTAGCTAAAATATACTGTACATTGGCATTAGAGATTTGAAGATGGAGTAAGTGCAAGTATTCCCTAATTGCCCTTGGCTATAACACTCAATAACCATTTTAGGAGCTGCTTTGTGAAAGAATTATGTAGGGACCTTAACATTTCCATTGCTAATATGTTGCATGAAGCCGAGGAGTTGGTCTCTTGGGTTTCTGCTCCCTTTTTTTCTACATGCACATTAGTTCTGATTGAGTTATTGACCAATCACCTCTTCAGCGGGGCGACAATCTCCCCGAACTGCCTTCCGCCTGTTATAATGATTTCCGAAGTTGAATCACAAGGAAACTTGAAATGGAAGCGCTGCGAATGCATTGGCGCAGCCGATATTTCATTTTAGCAGGCGGAAGGCAGTTCGGGGAGATTGTCACCCCGCAGAAGAGGCAATTAGTCGCCAGGTGACTAAATCTCCCCGAATCTGTCCGTGTGCCCCTGCCCATAGCTGTTAAAACATGGCCTCAACAATTAAGTGGACCCCTGTTGAGAAGTGGTTCTCTACTAGTGGCTCATGAGCAACAAGTTACTCAGCAACCCCTTGTCCTCAAAGCAGGTGCTTATTTTTTAATTATTGGCTTGAAGGCAAAATTTGGTCACATACAACTAGATGTACTGCCAAACAGAGTCCCCTTTAGACTGCCAGTGCACATAGGGGCTACCAAATACCCGAGCACAGCTCTTATTTGGCACCCCCAGGAACTTTTTTTCATGCTTGCGTTGCTCCCTAACTTTGAACGTGGCTCCTGAGTAGAGTGGACCCCTGTTCTAGAGTCTAGATAGAGGTTGATGACTGTGGTTCCTCTGATTTTTAGTAACTAGGTAGACTTTGTCCTCTACCCGATTTTAAAGACCTTGCAGTTCCTAGCATATGCGATTGAGAAGGGGGTACTTCTAGAAATGTTTCTCTTTTGGCAAGGCTAAATGCCATTTGTGATTGTGTTCTTCTTGTCTCTGTTGTTGTGTTGGTTGATGCTGCAAGCATTTATTTTGTGCAAGAGAGAAATCATTCTACTAGATGTCTTCTCTACAGCACCTTGGATTCATAGGGGTAGATATACTAAAGGTAGAAGTGGCCGTCGCTAGCGAAAGTTCATCAGAAATACCATCCGCAGGGACATTGCCAATTTGCTAAAAGGCATAGAGGACCATTCACTAGCGAAAGCATACATTGATCACAATGTTTCGTAACCTATCACCAGGTGAATGATCATAACTCAGCAAATTCACTAAAGTGCGAATTGAGAACGTTGCCTCATTTTTTGCCAGAGTTTCCTTCGCCAGCTTAGACCTGATAAAATGAAACTACATCCTCCTCAATCTCATGTCAGTGACGTCATATCCTGTATGCTGGAAAGTCATAAAATTTATAAAAAAAGCTGGCCTTTTTTCATATTTTAGAGTGGGATTATCTTTAATAGTTGTAACTATTACAAATTATTTGTGTAAACATTTAATCATTTGAGGGGCATGCTATATTTGTTTTAGGGTGGGCTCATGTCTAGGGCATTCAAGGTCTTTATTTGGACATTTGGCTTCATTGCACATTTGTAAGAGAATTTAGGGTTATTCTATATATCTCTCTCTTGCATGCTAAGCAATCCTTTAATCACAACCAACCAACCAACAAAAGTCTTAAAAAAAAAAAAAAAAAAAAAAAAAAAAGAAGCTATATCTTGCCCCTAATTCTATTTAGCCAATGGCACTCACTGAGCCATCTTGTAGGGCTCTTCAATCTTCCTATCCAGATCCAGATCACGTTGCTAGTACCATATCTGCTGTTGCAGTGCTGTCAAACTTCTGTGATACAGAGGGCCGAAATTTTTTCCGGTCTACATAGTGGAGGTCCGATAATGGAAGGCAGTGTTGACCACTCCCTGTTTTTAAACCACACCCATGTTTCTACAAGATCGTGTCCACATTAATTGAGGTAGCACACCAAAAAACCAAATTGCTGGTGCTCACTTCAGGGATATCACTTATATGTGGAAAAAGTTGCCATATCAAGACATATCCTTAAATCCATCCAGGGCACACGCAGGCAGATCAGACGCAGGCAGAGTAAGGCACATGGGACACACAGGCAAAGTATGGCACACACAGGGAGCATGAGGTAGAACAGACCAGGAGACTGGGAAACACTCAGGACCACTTGAAGATGTACTACATACAGTGACACAGGCAGTGCTGGTGCCCCATTAGCATTTTGAATAAGGTGTGAACAGGTGAATAATGTGGGCAGTTTCAGTCTGGGTCTCAGGAGTAAACAGTACAGGGCTTTAGGATGTGAACAATAGAGGTGTCACAGGTGTGAACAATACAGGGGATTACAGTCTGAATTTGAGGTTTAGACAAAACACGGGCCAGTTAATCTCTGTAGTGAAACTTTTGAAATCTTACATATGGTAAGAAAACACAGCAGGGAGGTGGGGGCCACACAAGGGGGGGGCGGGCCACAGTTGGACAGCCCTGTGATATTGTAGTTGTAATTTGAGTTCTATAGTTTGCAATAAGGGTCGTCTCTTTGCATGAGAGACAGAGGCCCATGTATGATGAACAACAGGTTGGGTACAAAGTAGGATTTATCTTTGCCCTGTCTCCTTGTGAGGGACTTAACTGTATATTTTCTGTGACCCCCCCCAGTGGGTGTAACACAGTTACCTCTAGTTTGTACCATGGTTGTTTTTATAACATACATAATAATGTAATCTGTTTAGTGACTGGGACCTTACTGTGATTCCTAATGGCGACTGCACGCACGCGCGTGCATTACCATCCCCATATGGGCCAAAGAATTAAAATTAAACATCAGATTACTTGTACCACTACACATGTTGTATATATGAATACTTGTCCCTGTGGTTTGGCCTATATAGGCAAAACTGATTTATCTTTAAGAATGCATATGGATAGACTAGACTTAGCACAGCGTTCAGAGATGGGAAGACAGTGAAACCTGTGGCTAAACATTATCTTGAAAAGGGCCACAGGTTACCCACTTTTAAATACAATAGAACCCCCATTTTACATTTTTTACAGAAAGAAATGGTGTAAAATCCAGGAAAATGTAAAATCAGGGCAATGTTTTATGCATAATGTATAGGTGGGACCAAAAAAACAACAATGTAAAATGAGGGAAAACTTAAAATCAGGGGATATAAAATGGGGGTTCTACTGTATATAGACATTGATCATGTCGGAGCCTAGGAGAGGGGGAGACGGGTCCCAGATGTTGTTACAACGCGAAACATATTGGATTAGGCGACTTGGCACAATGTCTCAGAAGGGACTGAACAAACAATGTTTCTTTAATTGCTTTTTTAACTCTAGATAAATCTGTGCTATCTATGACTTGTTTATTGGCCCTATAAACAGATTATATTAGAATGTTGCTATAATATTGATATTATAATATTGTGTAACTATTTATTATACTTTTATAAATAAGTTATTTTGAATTTGACCGAACACATGGTGTGAAGTGGTTAAAGGGGAGGCGTGATACTGACGAGTATGGAGGGTTACACCTAGGGAAGTCTTTTTAAGTGTAACATGTTTAATGCATTTTTAATGTTGACAAAGGCTCTAGGTGCGAGCCGAAACGTTGATTCTTTAACAAACATGGAATAAAAAGTGTGATTTTGCAAAATTCCCAGGAGTGCGTCTCCTTATCCTGCACTTATATATATATTTCAGCTTACATCAACTTTAAGTAATCCATAGCATCCTATCAGAAATGCCTCCAGGTCATGGGCAACTGCTACGGGTGCTACATTACCCAGTAGAACAGTGTACTATTTATATAGCACCACCAATGTACATTGTGCTTTACAAGGCATGAACACAAACAGGAGTACAGTTATTATAAATGAGACAACAAAAATAAATAGTTTTTAGTACAGATATCCAGAAAGTTTAGAATTACGGAAAGGCCATCTTCCGTAGACTCCATTTTAACCAAATTTGTAAAAATAATTTACTTTTTCCCCTGTAATAATAAAACTGTAGCTTGTACTTGATCCCAACTAAGATATAATTTATCATTATAGGAAGCAAAACCAGCCAATTGGGTTTATTTCTTGTTTACTTGATATTCTGGTAGACTTAAGAAATGAAGATCCAAATTACTTAAAGATCCACTATCCGGAAACACCGGGTCCCAAGCATTCTGGATAATGCCCCATACCTGCACTAGGAGCTGAAATTAGTTTCTTTTGCAGCTATACGTTCTTAACCTATGGGTCACCATGCTGTTAGGGTTGGGTCTCCATAATTCCCTTTAAATGGTGCATTATTTCTTTCCTCTTGTAAAATACAGTGATTAAAACAAGACAATGAAGTGGCTCTAAACCAATTTCTGGCCCACAAAGTTAACTGTATGTGCATAGTTGTCTTGACATGGTGGAGCTACCATACTTCTTACAGGAATGGGTCATCTTCAGATTAATTCATATTTCACACTCCTCATTCAAATCATTGCATGGTTGCTAGGGCAATTAGGACTCTAGCAACCAGATGGCTGAAATTGCAAACTGGAGAGCTGTGGAATAAAAAGCTAAATAACGCATAAACCACAAAGGAATGAAAACCAATTGTAAATTAGAATATCCCTCTCTACATCATACTAAAAGTAATTTAAAGGTGGACAAACCCTTTTAACATATCCCATTAAAGTAAACCATCTTCTAAAGATTAATGAAAATTTTTCACCCCCAAAATGATAAACAACTATTTATATCATAATAGATGATTTTGTCATGGACTTTACTCCTTTTTGTCATGGACTTTAAATCCTTTTCTATCATAATATGAGAATGAGCTTTACATTTTATGGTTGAATGAATAAAGCAGTTGGTGGATCTGTTTATTGCCCTTTTAAAGGAGGTATCGATCCAAAAACGTATAAACGACAAACTATAGACCCACACCGATGACCTCGCAAAAGGGGCGGGGCAGGCATGTCTATAAAACTGGAAGTCTATAGCCGCCAATGTAAGGTCACGAGGTGCACAGAGATCGGCCCGACCCGTGGGTATAGGGCTGGCCCGAACATCACTAAGATATCGGTAATTAATTGTCTGAGAGCTGACTTGTGATACATAGAGCGAAATCTACTGAAGGGCGAATTGAAGCCTCAGAAGGCTCCGCTACACTTCGCAGCACTTTGTCAGGTGCATACGCTTATTCATCAAAATTTAAAGTCACGTCTCTGCAGACAAAAGCCAGCAAAGTTTTGACAGCAAAAAATAGTCTGTGCGAGCAATTCAAAGCAAACTAAGCAATTAATTTACGCTTACGCTTAGGTCAATTTGAAAAGGGCGGCTACATATAGAGTTAGCGTTGGTGCAAATGCTTGAAGTGGCCACTTATTATTACAAGTGTCCAAGGAAGCAAAATAAAGACAAAAAGAGATCCTCTAATGCCCTAGTCATGAGCCCATCCTAAAACAAAGGTGGAATGCCCCTCAAATGGTTAAATAGTTACAACTTTAAAACACAATCCCACTTTAAAACATGGAAAAATTGCAGCGTTTTGTCTTTTTAATGACTTTCCGACATTTAGGTTATGATGTCACTGACATAAAGATTGAGGAGGACGTAGCTTCATCTTATTTGCCAGGTATAACATGACGAAGCAGACTCTGGTGAAAGGGGTAACGTAATGGAAAAATTGCACTTTAGTGAATTTGCAGAATAACAATCATTTCTGGAGAATTTTCACTAGCTAAGGCCACATCACCCTTTAGTAAAATGGAAGAACCAAAGAACAGAAGGGGAAAAAACAAACCCTGCTTTCAGTTGCACAAATTATTCAGGTTTAATTCAGTACGTGTTTGATTTGCATCTAGAAACCTTAATTGTAGTCAAGTGCCCAAAGTAAAAGACCGCTGTTAATTTGTTCATTGTGTCCAGACAGAATCTCCTTCTAATTAAGCCTTTGTCGTCTTTCTTTTTTGCTTATTCCTGGCCCAGATTAAGCAGGGATTTAGTTTAAGGCAAAGTCGAGCAGATGACGCGACTTTAATTCAGTGTGACTTGCCTGCATGTATTTCTAAGTGCTCAAAGGGAATTCACATCTGATTATTTGCACCGCGGTGCACCGCATTCAAATATTCATGGAAGTGTCACTTTTCCATAGGTGCCACTGCAGGGCACGGATAGAGACTCGGGGCAACTTTGCATTCAAACAAAAAAGAAAGTTCCAAAATCCGAGAGGCAAGTGGGGGAGAAAAAAAAAATAAAGAACATATGTTGTGTGCAAAGGGCGTCCTGCCGACTCGGACAAAGTCATTGCCTTTCCCCTTTGTACCGGCGGCGTTGTCAATACCTGTATAAGTTGTGACATAAGGAAGTTAACTGTGTGTAATGGCATGAAAGCAAAGTCCTGTAAATATTATAGATTGAGCTGTCGCCCCTCCAGCTCAGCAGCCTTAATGCTTCACTGGCCTCATGCAATCACTTTATTTACTTCACTTCATGGATTTCCTGTCCTTATTTAATTGTACATTCTATTGTTACTTTCAGGGGAGAGGATAAGGCTTTCTCCATTTAGTTTCTCTTGCTCTTTATTCTATCTATCCAGCGATTTATTTATCCAACTATATGGCTATTTTGCGAGCTCACTTAAGTACAGGTATACAGAAAGCTCCAAGTTACAGAAAGGCCGTCTCACATAGACTCCATTTTATCCAAATAATCTAAAGTTTTAAAAATTATTTCCTTTTTCTCTGTAATAATAAAACAGTAGCTCATACTTGATCCCAACTAAGCTATAATAAATCCTTATTGGAAGCAAAACCAGCTTATTGGGTTTATTTAATGTTTACATGATATTCTAGTAGACTTAAGTATGAAGATCCAAATTATGGAAAGAGAAAACCCCAGGTCCCCAATGTTCTGGATAACAGGTCCCATACATGTATGTTAAAATTTGCTAATTAAGGTAAACGACTGCTAGGAATGTTACTGTGTTCTACAAATTTCAGACCTGACAAAGATATTTTACACAAAGGAGACATATAAGGGCAGAATGGTGAATTCGATTTTTTTTTTTTTTCTTTTGGTGAAAACTCAAAAATTCAAATGTAAAACCAGCAACTTGAATTTGAATTCAAATGTGAGATTTATCACACCTCGACCCTGGAAACAGTTCTAATTAGATTATTCTCCCCCTAAAACCTGCCGAGTTCATGTAGAAATCAATGACCGAGGTCCCTTGAACTATTTGAAGATGTTAATTGTAGTGATGAGACAAGGCAAGTTTTGCTTTGAAAATGACACAACAATTTGGCGCGCATCAAGAACAATTTGATGTGCAAAACTTGAGGGGTTTTTTTTCGGAGGAAAACTCGATTCGAGTTTTCGGGACTATTCAATCAAATTTTAGAAGTTCAAATTTTTTTTATAAATGACATACCATTCGAATTGTGAATAAGAAAAATTCACATTACTCTAAAATTCATCTGATAAATAACCCCCAAAGGATAAATTAAAAAAATCCTAATTTTGTAGGCATTAATGGATAATATATGGTGTTGGTTTCACATTGTGCTAAAAATTAATACTATCTGTAAAGGGATTTGGTCATGTTTTTTATGATGTTTTTATTTCTAAGTCTACACTGCAAATAATTCACGCTAAAATATAAAATTTCATTCTTGAACCAGCAAGTGTATTTTTTTTAGTTGTAATTTTGGTGAGTAAGTGCCATCTCAGGTCATTTTGCCTGGTCATGTGCTTTCAGAAAGAGCCAGCACTTTAGGATGGAACTGCTTTCAGGCAGGCTGTTATTTGTCCTACTCAATGTAATTAAATGTGTCGCAATGGGACCTGGATTTTACTATTTAGTGCTGTTCTTCGATCTACCAGGCAGCTGTTATATTGTGTTAGGGAGCTGCTATCTGGTTACCTTCCCAATGTTCTATTGCAGTGATCCCCAACCAGTAGCTCCTGAGCAACATGTTGCTCTTCAACCCCTTGGATGTTGCTCCCAGTGGCCTCAAAGCAGCTGTTTAATTTTGAATTCCAGGCTGGGAGGCAAGTTTTGGTTGTTTACAAACCAGGTGCACTGCCAAACAGAGCCTCAATGTAGGTTGACAATCCAAATAGGGGCGACCAAATAGCGAATCACAACACTTATTTGGCACCCCAAGAACATTTTTCATGCTTGTGTTGCTCCCCAACTCCTTTTTCTTCTCATTGTTGCTCACGGGTTCAAAAGGTTCGGTATCCCTGTTCTATTGTTAGGCTGCTGGGGGGGGGGGTGATATCACTCCAACTTGCAGTACACCATTAAAGACTGACTGAAGTTTATTAGAGCACAAGTCACATGACTGGGGGCAGCTGGGAAACTGACAATATGTCTAGCCCCATGTTAGATTTCAAAGTTAAATATTAAAAATCTGTTTGCTCTTTTAAGAAATGGATTTCATTGCAGAATTCTGCTGGAGCAGCACTATTAACTGATGCGTTTTGAATTTATTTTTCCCATGGCAATATCCCTTTAAAAATGGCCCCTTTATTGGAGTTCCCGTAAAATGTTTGCTGGTCTCTGTCCGTGTTTCAAATGAGTGGGAGTGTCCTAATAATTTCTTTCCCGAAGCATAGTAGAACAGCCAGTCATAACCCTGCAATCATACAAGCAAAGACAGGCTTCCGTGCCCTATAAGGTCAGCCTAGCTGTTGATTGGTTCTCATCCTACACTGCTGTGTGCTGAGTGCTGCCGGCTTCCCTGCACAGTCTGGGAAAGGAGGCAGCAGGAAGCGGACTAGATGGGTGGGACTATGCAGGGATTTTTTTTTTTTTTGGAGAAGTTTTTACTAAACCAACCCAGAAACACTACTTTTTTGAAGAACATTTCTTCTATATCTAAGGGTATTGTGCACTTTTTATTTGCCTAACACAAGTATTTTGCAATAAATTTGTAGAATCTGTCTAGGGATGCACCCAGTCCAGGATTCTGTTAAATCCCAGCGCACTTTGCCCAATCCAGAACCAAAGCCATAGTGTTGGCCTTTGGACTGGTAAACATTCCCTTTGCCAGAGTGAGAAAGATGTTCCATCTATAAAGGGGTTGTTGCCTTCTTTAAGACAATAAGTCAGCAGGAAGCAGTTTGTTACAATTTTAAAAATAAAAAATCCAGCATTTTTTTTTTTTTTTAACCCATGAGCCACATTCAAATATCAAGAGTTGGGGAGCAACACAATCAGGAAAAAAGTTGATGGGGTATGCCAAGTAAACGATATGATTGGCTGTTGGTAGCCCCTATGTGGACTGGCAGCCTATAGGAGCCTCTGGCAGTACACATGGATTTTATGCAACCAAACATGTTGCTCCTGAGCCACTGTTTGGGGATCACTGCTCTAAATATTTAAAGATCTTTGATCATTCAAAAAGGGAATTGTTTGCTCATTTAGGGGTTTACAAGGAACTTGTAAAAAAAAAAAAAAAAAAAAATTATTGAGAATAATTTTAAATATCTCTGAGCACTTTGGTATTCCTTCGTCACTGAGTTTTAATTGATATTTTTTATGTATGGTTATTCCTTTATTTAGTCAGTTGTAATGTTTAGATCATTTTTGGACCATTTAAAAATGTTATCTTCTTGCCAGGAGTAGATAGACGGCTCTACTGGTATGGGATCTGTTATCCGGGAAAACCTGCTATCCAGGAAGCTCCGAATTACAGAATGGCCGTCTCCCATAGACTCCATTTTGTTCAAATAATCCAAATTTTCTCTGCAATAATAAAACCAGCCTATTGTAGTTATTTAAAGGTTACATGATTTTCTAGTAGACTTAAGGTATGAAGGTCCAAATTAAGAAAACCCCCAGATCCTGAGCATTCTGGATAACCGGTCCCATAACTGTACTTAATCCAAACTTAGATATTTTTAATCCTTATTGGAGGCAAAACCAGCCTATTGGGTTTATTTAATGTTTACATGATTTTCTAGTAGACTTAAGGTATGAAGATCCAAATGACAGAAAGATCCGTTATCCTGACAACACAGGTCCCGAGCATTCTGGATACAGATCCCTTACCTGTACTATTGTTTGTTGCTTTAATAATGGTGACGTTTTTATGTTGTTTGACCTGCAGGAACCATTAAAGTGATTACAGCACTGTCGGAAATGGGCGTTGAGCTAGACACTGAGACCTACTCCAACTATGTCCTAAGTGTGTTTAATGATATGCCATCGGCTCGTGCCCAACTGCAGGTACGTGTAATTTTTTGCGACCTGGGTACACTGTAGTGCCTCTAAGGAGTGCCAGTGAGGTGGATACTAATAATGGGCTGGTAGGAAAGTTTGTGACTCTCACTTGACTCCCACTGCTTTCAAACCGCTCTCCCCATGTCCACAACACTCAACTGCTGCACAGGCCACCATATAAATGTCTGCAGTCCATTAAAACGCGGAGAGATTTGTGAGCATAGGTTACCAAGGATGTTGTTGCCTATACATGTATATTATAGGGCTTGTTTACTTTTAAATTAACTTTTTTAGTATAATGCAGAGATGTTCTGAGACAGAGTGCAATTGGTTTTCATTAGGGATTCCCCGAATCCAGGATTTGGTTCTGGATTTGGCCTTTTTCAGCAGGATTCAGATTCGTCTGAATCCTTCTGCCTGGCTGAACAGAATCCTAATTTGCATATGCAAATTAGGGGTGGAGTGGGAAATCGCATGACTTTGTCACAAAACAAGGAAGTAAAAAATGTTTTCCTCTTCAACCCCTGATTTGCATATGCACATTAGGATTCAGATTTAGTTCGGTATTTGGCCTAATCTTTCTAAAAGGATTCAGGGGTTCGGCCGACTCCAAAATAGTGGATTCGGTGCATCCCTAGTTTTCATTTCTCATAATTTGTGGTTTTTGAGTTATTTAGCTTTTTATTCAGCAATCTGGTTGCCAGGGTCCAATTTACCCTAGCAACCATGCACTGATTTGATTAAGAGACTGGAAAATGAATAGGAGAGGCCTCAATAGAAAGATGAGTAATAAAAAGTAGCAACAACAATAACTTTGTAGCCTTACAGAGCATTTGTTTTTAGATGGGGTCAATGACCCCTATTTGAAAGCTGGAATAAAAAAAGCAAATAATTTAAAATTCAGATATCCGGTCTCTTCTAAATAATCTTTGTTAGCAAGAAGCAATAAGGATTAAATCAGAAGATCCAACTCACATATGTATATTTATGAAACTTGGTCAATATTTTGGGATCAAACAGATTCTAACTTAAAATTCCGAATCCTCGACTGGCTCAAGAAATAGTCTTTCCAGTAGTGGGTAAAACCTATTTGTCCATTTTCTTCACATTCCTTACAGAACTATTGTATCACTGGTGCTTAATATTTACTGAGTGTTGTTAGATTTAGAACTTGTTTTTGTTACTTTACTTTTATTTTTACTTTCACTCTGGTAAAATGTAAATAAGACACTCCAATTGTTATAATTATTGTATTCCTGTTTTATATCTCGAATCTCCATAACCAGTTTGGAGATGCCTCATTTTACAACTTTGCATTTTTGTTAAATTCCTACTTGTTTTGGTTTTAAAACTCAATAAAAACATTTACATGAAAAAATAATTAATGAAGGCCAAATGAAAAGTTGTGTGGATTTGGCCATTCTATAATATGCTATAAGTTAACTTAAAGGGGAACCACTCCTTAAGAATAATTTATTAATTAATGTAGTCTGGCTTTCTTGTCAACAATCACTCATGCCTAGCTACATCAACCTATGATCTCTCTATGTATGTTTCTTTGCTCAGGAAAAAGGGTGCCCAGTGGATTCCAGTTGGTTTCACTTGTCGGAGCTGAGGCATGAAGCTGTTTCTGGGAACGTGGAGCAAGTGTATTCTCTCTTAAGTATTTTGCATCTAATATCTTTGCATCCCAGCTTGTACTATTGAAAGTTTATGCAGTAAATAGGCTGCTGACACAACTCTGCAGCAATCCTAAAACCCACTCGTGTCATTGTGTAGGACAGCTTTATTACAATGCCTCTGTAAAGGTGGTGGTTTTAAATGAGAATTAAACGCTAAAAATGCCTGAACGTATTGCTCCAGCCTAAAGTTTCAGCTTGTCAATAGCAGCAATGATCCAGGACTTCAAACTTGTCACAGGGGGTCACCATCTTGGAAAGTGTCTGTGAGCAGCTCTGAGCAGCTGTTGAGAAGCTAAGCTTAGGGCTCGTCACTAATTATCCAGCAGAAAATGAGCTTGGTCTGTAATATAAGCTGATGCTACAGGGCTGATTATTAAATTCTGATGCCAATTGCAATGGTTTCTGTGCTGCCATTTAGTAATTATCTGTATTAATTACTAATCAGCCTTATATTGTGACATTTCTATTCTATGTGTACTGTATATTGTGAGTGGGTCCCTAAGCTCAGTAAGTGACAGCAGCACAGAGCATGTGCAGTGATTCAGCAGAAAAGAAGATGGGGAGCTACTGGGGCATCTTTGGAGAGACAGATCTTTACTGCTGAAGGGCTGTGGGCTTTAGTTCTCCTTTATGCATTAAAAGCAACACACCTTGCTAGCTGTATATCAGTTATTTAGTAATAGTTTCTGGAACCCAAATATGCAGTCATGTTTTGTAAATGCTGTAGTGTATCCAACTGACCTAATAAAGATGAATAGTAGATGGCTTCAACTCTTCCTCTACACAAATAGTTGTCAACCCTTTTCAACTGCAGGTCCAGCCTTTTGGTGAGATTGTGGTGTATCTGTCATACCTGAGCTGACCTTCAGGCTGAGACACTATTACCCCAAGGCCCCTCAGGAGTGGCAGCCCCACAGATAGGAAGCCATTGCTCTACAGTTTGTGGGCAGTGAATCCACTGAAGGACTTGGGGGGGCATTATAACCCTTACTGTGCCTGTTTCAGTTGGTATAAGTAATAAAAGGGTGCCATACTACATATCAGTCAGTACAAAAGAATAAAGCACATGGTCAGCTATTTTCTCCCATTAAATGAATCTAGAGGAACATACATAGGCACATGTAATCAATATTCTCAGACAGGGTCGCTTTCAATGAGATTTTGTTGTTCTTTCAGTGTCCTCGCCAAGCTTTCCTTCCGTGGATTTGAGTCAGTTTAGAGGCAGTCTCATCACAGCATTTAAGAGGTACTAAAGCTTCTCGTTATTATTATTATTATTATTATTAGGGGGCAAAAAAAATAGACATGATATTTTTCAGTGTAGAGCCTCCTCACCTGTCAAGTACTGCACATGTGCTAAAGTTGGATTTGTGAATCCTGATATATCTTCCCACACCTTACTGTATCCGGGAAATGGGTACAAAAGGAATTTTACTTGATTTGATGTGTTGCTGCTGCAGAGCAAGTACGTCAGTAAAAACAGGTATATGAAACATGTAAATAGTGTTATGTGCAGAAGAAAAGTTTAGCACATTTACATGCTTAAGCACATTTTTGGCCAATTGTGCCTTATGTTTCAAAATTCTGGAATGTTACATTACCTCTGTCTTTGAGGAGGAGTAGGAGTTAGCAGTTATAATGATTTATTGTCACTTAATAAATGCATTGGATTAGGCACTTTATACACAGTATCTGCAGTGGAACGTTTAAAGTAAAGCAAGTTTAGTGAGTGCAAGACAAGAATTAAAGTAAGGTTATTTATTAAGACATGTTTATGTGCTTTTGAGAAGCAAAAATGAAATGTTCTATGGAGACAATGTCACAAAAATAAAATGATGGTGTAAGTGCTTAAAAGGTACATTTAAACACTTGAGAAGTTTCTGTGGCCTTGAGAGTTTAAAGTGTTGTATTATGTGTTGTGTATGCCTGCTTGGAAAGCTAATATCATTTAATGTTGTATTGTCTGTGGAAAAAGTTTAGTGAACTCAATCTGTGCAGATTACTAGTGGTAAACTGCAAAGGGATTTATTGGTACCTATAGTAGCAGTGGGGAAAAGGAGTGTGACTGTGGGATAGCAGGTATAGTAGGGAGAGATGGTGCCTATAGTAACAGTGGGATAATAGTCTCTGGGAAGGGAGTGTGACTGTAGGATAGCAAGTATAGTAGGGAGAGATGGTGCCTATAGTAACAGTGGGATAATAGTGAGTATATCTTGAACTTGATCTGCATAAATCCATGTAGGTGTAAAACACTACTTTTCATTTTTCACAGTTTATTAACCAGATACCCTCTTCCATTCCACATATATAGGCATAATAAAAAAATTTAAAAAAAAATAATTACACAGCTGGCTATTGATTCTGCCCAGCCTTGTAATTGTGTGACCAAAGTCAATGCCACCTCTCGGTTCTGTCCTTGCTCCTGTCTGTTTGCTTCAATCAAAGAAATATTTGTATTGTTATTTCCAGACTTTGCTATTCCCTTTCAAATGTTTTTAATCCTATAGATATTAATTTGAAGCAGCAGTTCCACCTTTTGTTCAGCCTACCAGACATTCGGATTCTAAATGTTACTGAGTAGAGAAGCATTTCATGACACACCTCTGCTCCGTACAATTACTTATTGTGTTCAACAGGTTGCTCATTGCATTAGAAACTCTGGTTGAGCATCTGCTCAACTTCGTTTTCTGCTGCCTGACCGAATACAGCTGTAGGGGTGCTGCTGTTCCAAATTCATTGTATTTGCAGTGTAAAAATGATATCTTGTACTATGGGTGGGGATGAATGATAATTGCCAAAGAGCTCAGAAGAGCAATATTAAATTTGTTTTATGTGTTTATGGCTTAAATATAATGGAGCGGGTAGTAGATGATGAATTTCTATGCCAACCATGTATAGTTTGTGTTTAGTAATGGTGAAATTGTTAACGGTTGCTGTTTACATTATTATTAAAGGAGAACTAAAGCTAAACGAAAGTAGTAGCTATAAATATTGTATATTTTTTTTTTTTGCCCAAGGCAACCACAGCCCTTTAGCAGTAAAGATCTGTGTCTCCAAAGATGCCCCAGTAGCTCCCCATCTTCTTTTCTGCTGATTCACTGTACATGCTCTGTGCTGCGGTCACTTACTGAGCTTAGGGACCTACTCACGATATACAGTACACATAAAATAGAAATGTCACAATATAAGGCTGATTAGTAATTAATACAGATAATTACTACATGGCAGCACAGAAACCAGTGCAATTAGCATCAGAATTTAATAATCAGCCCTGTAGCATCAGCTTATATTACAGACCAACCTCATTTTCTGCTGGATAATTAGTGACGACCCCTAAGCTTAGCTTCTCAACAGCAGCTCAGAGCCCACTGAGCATGTGAGTGTCCAAGATGGCGACCCCCTGTGACAAATCTGAAGTCCTGGATCATTGCTGCTATTGACAAGCTGAAACTTTTGGCTTGTGCAATAAGTTCAGTATATAAAATATGGCAATTTTAGCCATATTCCTTTCTAGGGTTTAGTTGTACTTTAAGGTCCCAGTGCCAGATCTCTAATGTTATATTTTTGACGTTTGCAAGAGATGTCTGTGAGTATTCCTTATCCCATTGTCACCACCCTGGCATATATAATTGCTACAGGAGCATCTAATCCAGTGATCCCCAACCATTGCCTCATGAGTAACATGTTGCTCTCCGACTTCTTGGATGTTGCTCCCAGTGGTCTCAAAGCAGGTGCTTATTTTTGAATGAGGCAATTTTTAATTGCATAAAAAACAGGTTTATGGCCATGTAGGCTGCCAGTCCACATAGCGACTACCATATAGCCAATCACGGCCCTTATTTGACATCCCTAGGGCTTTTCTTATGCTCCCCAACTTTTTTTTGTGGCTCACTGGGTAAAAAAAAAAAAGGTTGCGGCCCCCTGATCTACTAACTATAAGGGGCAGATTTATTAGGGTTTGAATGGTAAATTAAGAATGTTTTTTCATTTTTGGTCAAAACTCGCAAATTTGAATTGTAAATTACAACTAGAATTTGAATGTGAGATTTATCACACCTCAACCCCCGAAACAGTTCTAATTCGAATATTTGCCACCTAAAACCCGCCGAGTTCATGTACAAGTCAATGGCAGAGGTCCGTTGAACCTTTTGAGCATTTTAATTGCCTTCCTGACATTCAAGTTTTATTCTTGGAGGAAAACTCGATTCGCATTCGATTCCAATTTTCGATGACATCACTTCCAGTTTACAATGACAGCACTTCCTGTTTTACTCTTTTTTTTTTTTTTTTTTTTTTTTTTTCTGATCACGGCTACCTCTGATGATGTCACTTCTGGTTTACAATGACCGCACTTCCTGATTCTTGATGGTCAGCGGGTCCGGGTTGCGGATAAGGTACTTGCGGGTCAGGAAGCGGGTAAGAATGCAGGTGCGGGTACAGGTTGGGTAGGGGTCCCAAAAAATCCCGCGCAGGACTCTAGCTGGAGGTTTCTGTGCAAATTGTTTCGAAGTAAAAACAACTTTTATTTCAGCAGTTCAAAAACATCGAATCCTGACGTGTTTCGTATCCAAAGATACGTAGTCAAAGGCATAATACTCACTAACTTTGAACGTTTTTTTAAATTACCGGTCGCGAAATGACATCATTAATTGATTCACAAGGTGTTTCAACTCAAACATGAAATCCATTAACCCTTTTGGCATTACAAAACCGTTTTAAAACATTCCTCAAAAGATCTAATACAAAGTAAACATTGTTTAAACTAGCCTATTGAATGCTCTTTTTGTTTTTTTTACAGTTGGTTACTTTTAATTAAGATTAATTTTAGTTATTTTTGTAACCATTTTAATATCGTTCTTTATTAGTAAATTCTTATAACCAGTTTATCGACTCACACTGGTGAAGACTGTAATTTATTTAATATTAATTTTCAAATAAATATTGTTCTAAAGAATAAATGTTCTTCTAAAAATTATAGATGAATTCACGTCTATTGATTAATAAACCAAAAAGAGCATTCATCTCTTCAAAAACTTATTTCATTATTAAGGCTAGTCAAATTTGCCAGATATGAATTTTGTTGATCAACTCTGATGAAATCCGCATGTAGATACATTTTTTAATTATTTTTAAATTATTATTCAGTTATTTTAAAATAAAAAAATGTATTGGCGTTAAAAAAAATTCACATTACATCGAAATTCGACCTTTGATAAATCTGCCCCTAAACGTGTTCTTCATGGGATTGTTTGGATTTTCCCATAACTTTTACGTTAGTTCATATAGGAATGTTCAACTTAGATTGTCAGCAAACGCTCTCGAAGGTAACATTTTTGGTCTGATTATTTGTCCCGTTAATGGGTTACCCCACCCATTGTGCTGTGAAGGTTATTAGCACCTTAGAGAGAGAGAGAGAGAGAGAGAGAGACAGTGTTTAGCTGAAGCTTAATGTAACACGGGTAATTTGTCATCTTTTTCTTTAAAAGCAGATCGATAGTCTCTTTCAGACAAATGTTTCTTTATTAAAACACTTAACAAATGTTTTCACTTAGGAGGAACATGTCACTGAGGAATCTGTTTTACATGGCAACTTTTAAGCATTAATGGTACAAGAGGTTTAATTTTTACTCTCTTCATCCCCCCGTCTCTATTTTCTTATCCTTTGCTGCCACCTGCAGGTCAAATGACGTAGACTTTAAGGCTAAGGTAAGTGCCGTGTCACATTTTTATTTTTTTACTGTTTAATTTGTTGGATTTTTTTCTTAAAATAAGTTTTATCCCGTCCGGTTACAGATCTTATTCTGGTCGCTATAAAGGCTGGAGCCCCTATATTATCCTACAGTTGTATCACTTTTACGGAATAGATACAGAAATAGGTTTTTTTAGTCGTCAGATTTGCTAATCAGACCCGTATCGCTTTGTCCTGAAGGGGAGAACCTCATGCAGATTTGCTGGGTGGTGATGGGGTCAAGTACATAACTGCCGTTATCCTCTCTGGAAAAGCAATAGGGACACATTTCGGAGCCCGGCTATTTACTGAGCATAGTGATTTCCCCTGCACGTCCCGATTCTATGTTTATTTATCCCGGGAACAAATTGCTAGGATGCGGCACGCAACAGCAAAGGGGAAAATGATTTATTATTTTCAGAATTCAATCTCGTTTTGGCCACTTGTACTTGCGCGTGGCTTCTCGGCTGTAACGCGCGATTACTTTGTCTTTACAGATAACAGAGCTGCTGTACAAGGACGGGCGCTACTGCCAGGCACCTTCCGGACCCAATGGTAGCGTTTCAGTATCTGTGACTTGTCTGTAAATCCTCTGCTGAGTGGAATGAGTCCGGGCTGCACGGATTATGCAGTCAAGGCTCATTGCTGCTTCGTTAAGGCATTCTTTCAGTGATTAAAAGAAACGGAGTAGCATGCTTCTATTCCTGCCTTGTGATGTTATAAATGAGGGCATAGTCCATGCAGAAATGCTATTCCGAATAACGCACCAATAATGATTTCATTTACATTATTTAATAATTCCTCCTGTATCTGCTGCTCTCTAACCCTGCAATTTAATCTCTGGTTGCAAAAACAACCACAAAGTGGCCGTAAATATATTTCTGATTATTTTCATACTCTACTATTGTCTTGCAGCCCACTCTTTAGTTACTTATTTTTTAAAATCTAGTTACACAATAGAAATAACCAAAATATTACAAATACATTTTTACGAGAAGTTCCCTTTTTAATTGGGGGGACTAAAATCATCCTGCTTAATGACTGGAGGGGGCATTTGCCAACTATGTGCCATTTATTACAGCTCTCATAACCCCCCCCCCCTCAATTTCACCTGCTCCTCTAGTGTAGAAGGGTATAGGCGCTTGTTTGATCGTCTGTTTGGGATTGACAAGTGCAGGTCATAATAAAGCCTTATTGGGATGTCCCTGATATGTAAAGGTTGTAAATTGTCCTTTTCAGCCCCAATTGGCTGGTCTATCCTCCACTTCTATCACTGTGCCTTTTGCAGTAATATGCTTTGAGGAAGGGTTAAAAGTAAGTAAGCTTTATTAGAAAGGTCTATATAAATACACCATTAAACCCTCAAAGTAATGCTGCTGAGTCCTCTGTCAAAAGAAACACAGCATTTTTTCCTTCTATTGTGTACTCATGGGCTTGTATCAAACTTCCTGCCTTCAGCTTAAACCTCCAGGGCTAGGGCTTGATCATGCTCAGTTTGCTCCCCCTCCCTGCTTTAATCTGAGCCCAGAGCTATAAGGGAGCAGGGAAAGACTCAGGCAGGAAGTGATATTACACCAAGCTAATATGGCAGCTGCTATCCTAAAGAAACAGAAGAGTTTCTAGAGCTGTTTACTCAAGTATGGTAAAGCATTCTGCAGAATAAATATAGTGTTATAGCTTGCAATATTGTGGCTAATCTATTGCCAATAAACTGCTTCGGTAGCTTTCCTTCTCCTTTAAAGCTTCCTTTAAAGGGCACAGGGTTTAGTGGGTGAGAAAAACATTCCGCAAGTGGGAGTTAAAATCAAAAAAGAGACTTTATTTTTGTACTATTAATACAACAAACAGGCATCAGTTACAGATGTACTTCCTGCTCTATGACGTGTGTGGTCCCCTGACTCGTTGCATGCTTCTCTCTGGCAATTTTTTTTCCCTTTAAAGGGCACCTGTTGGTCAAAAATAATATCCGAAACCAAATGTGTGGGCTAATAGAGCCTGCACTCCGGTTGGGGGTAACAGTAGTTTTTTTTTCTCAAAATTTCCCCCCACCAACTCTAGGCCACCTGCACCGGTAGGGAGCTCCCCGTACGAACAGCCATGTTGGGGCACATGCATGCGCATAATGAGTGAATGCTGCAATTTGAGCTAGAACCTAGAGCTCTGTCCTAGTGTGAGTGTCCTATCGCTGGCGGAGGGGGGGAATTTAACAAAAAAAAAACCCCAACCACAGAGCGAGCTCTATTATCCTGCAGCTTTGGTTGGGGATAATATTTTATGCCCTTTAATGTCATATTAACTAAATAAATAGGAACATCATGGGTGGGCACAAGCTCTACATGGGTGGGGAGCTTGTGGACATCCTACAAGGAGCCGTTAAACCTACTAGCCGAGCCAGAAAAACTTGGGAAAGTAAAGCATATAGGAAATCTTGTTTCAGCTCAGTATTTCCATTGGGCACCACTTCACCCCATTAAAACCACACACACACTGGAAATAAACATACCGATACACAGCTCATTTAGAATCCTAAAGAAACCAGTGCACAGATGTTGGCTCTACCTGTGCCGTAAGACTGAGACTACCGCGTTTCTTTGCGAGTGCTTTAATGGCAAACCTGTAAGCCGCATACATATATTTATATACAAGGTCTTTAGGTGTTTCACCTCCATCGTTACCCCGAACAAAATAAAAATAAAAAATCGAAGAGAGATTCAGTGCTGAAAAGGTCTGAAATTAATGAATATTCCTTTCACTCCCCGGTTAGCCGTGCTCTCCCAAACCACATAATCTCCATGCCTGACTGATCATTGTTGCCATTTCAGAACCTCTCATCAGGGTGACATCTCACACCAAAACGATTTCTTATAAATTAATCCTGATAACATGACAGTGGCAGTAATTTCGGTGGAATAACGCTTTTCTCTCTGTTTGTCTTCCAACTAACCCCCCCCCCCTCCGCCTCCCTTTCCCGCAGAAGCTGTTGGCTATTTTCTTTATAACCTGATTGACAGCATGAGAGACGCAGAAGTACAGGCCAAGGAGGAGCATCTGAGACAATACTTCCATCAGCTGAAGAACGCGGTACCCACTTTTTTTTTTATTCCCCCTCCCTTCTCTCTTTTCTATTTTTTTTTTTTATCTTCCTTCAACATAATGCCTGTCCTGTTTGACATGTATCTATTAGGTTTGAAATTGCTGCTTTTAAGTCAAACCAGACCACTTCTCAATGTCATGGCAGGAGCTGAGACTTAAATTATGTCTGAGATAATTCCAGAAAGACGGATTTCATTTTGTCTGTGTGTTTCAAAACTAATACAGCTTTTTTTTTTACCCCCCCCCCTCTCATTGTAGAACATAGTCATCTCCACCAACCTATACAGGGGTATCCGTAACCTGCTGGACTCCAGGCATGTTCCGGAACTGATTAAGGTTTGTCTCTAATACTGGTGTTTGTGGGCTGCTGTCAATTTTATGTCTTTTCTGCCTTTTATTTCAAGTAAACTGTATTTGATGGCATAGCAGAGAAATCATTTATATAGAGTGGGGAGAGACTGTTCTTGCAGATAGTTTTCGTAACACACAACCATTTTTAAAAAATTTTTTTATTTATAACGTGCTGATGCCATGTAAATAATTGATAATGGCAAATAAACATCATGGGAAAACATGTTTTTTTTTTTTTTCAAAATGCCTCATTTAATAGTGCTGCTCCAGCAGACTTCTGCGCTGAAAGCTGATTTTTTTTTTTTATTTAATTTTGAAAAAAATCTGTCATGGGGCTAGACATATTGTCAGTTTCCCAGGTGCCCCCAGTCATGTGACTTGTGCTCTGATAAACTCCAGTCACTCTTTACTGCTGCACTGCAAGTTGGAGTGATACAACCCCTCCCAACCTCGCCACCAGCCCATCAGCAGAACAATGGGAAGGTAACAAGATAACAGCTCCCTGGTAGATATAAGAACAGCACTCAATAGTAAAAATCCTTGTCCCACTGCGACTCCTTCAGTTAAATTGAGTAGAAGAAACAGTAACCTGTCAGAAAGCAGTTCCATAGTGCAGCACTTGCTCTTTCTGAAAGCACATGACCTGAGATGCACCTACACACCAATATTACAACTAAAATATACACTTGTTGGGTTAGGAATGACATTTTACATGGTAGAGTGAATTATTTGCAGTGTAAACAGTGTCATTTAGAAATAAAAACAACACCATAAAAATCATGACAGAATCCCTTTAAGGAGTTGGATCTAACTTACCAGCTAACGCCATGCAGTTTCAGACATGAGAAACAATTCACACCTCTGCAATGGCTCGCTACAAGGCATGCCAGTTCCAGTCTACAGCAATATTCCTCCCTTGGTTTACAAGGGTCTGTTTTAACCCTTTAAAGTGAAACTGAACACCCCAAAAAAATTTAATGTAACCTCTCCCAGAGTGCTGTTTTGGGCACTTTACATGCAACATAATTATTTCCTTCTATTTATTTTCAAGATATTCACAGCTTTAACACTGCCGACATAATGAAAATGAAATAGCAGCCACCTGTTATTTCGTCTTGCTGGCCAGCCATCCGAAAAATAAATTACTGAACAGAGGAGCGTCTTCTGCCGCTTTTCTGCTCAGTCCTGTGTCTCAGCAAAAAGAACTGAGCCGGAAAGCATCAAGAGACAGACCAGTAGTTAGGGATCTATATATACACACATCCACCTAAACGATAAAGTTAAGCCATGATAATCTTTACATATGCATAGTGCAGCGACAAGCCCATCAATGTTAGTCCATAGCGAATATTCCAGCAACTGATTCTTTGTTTGAAAAAAAGTATGAACTTTACACAACATAAATCAACATTATTTGAACACTGGATAAGCACGACGTATTGAAAATTAAGTTTTTAGATAGAAAAGCTCGAATACATACATTTCTCATTCAGTCATTTAAAAAAATCCACTTTTAATAATGCTAAATGCAATTTGTCATGGGAGGCAGAGCGAGAGTAAGATTACAAATACTAAAACATGTTTTAGGGTATGTTTACAGTACCATTGAACATAATATGGAATTGTGTTTTTCAGGATGTTCTAGTGTTGATCGATCCTCAGGAAAAGTTGTCCTCATTAGATACGGCAAAGGTAAGTTCCTTCTGTTATGGGTCTGGTTTCTGTTAGCCAGAAACTCATCCCATATAACCAAGCTGCTATGTAGCCATGGGGGCAGCCATTCAAGCACAGGATACACAGTAGATAACAGATAAGTACTACTATTGTTTATATAAACAAGCTACTGTGTAGCAATGGGGGCAGCCATTCAAGCACAGGATACACAGTAGATAACAGATAAGCACTACTATAGATTATATAAACAAGCTGCTGTGTAGCCATGGGGCAGCCATTCAAGCACAGGATACACAGTAGATAACAGATAAGCCCTTTAGTATGGAATTGAATTCTTCTACTTTGTATCATGTGCTTGAATGGCTGCCCCCATGGGTACACAGCAGCTTGGTTATATAACAAAAATCATCCTGTTAAATACAGGACAATAGATTTTTTTTTTTTTTTTTGCTTATTTTCTGTCTTTCCTTCCTACTTAGTCTTCAGAGTATAAGATGGCCTCTTTAGAAGGAGAAATTGATACCCTGAAAGCTGAGAACAAGCCTTATGGAGATCAATTAAAACAGCTTGTGATGATGCTTTGCTCCAAAGAGGTATTGAAATAGTTCAGCTACTTTTGTTTAAGTATTAGGTTGGATGTGAGTAATGTGTTGGTTAAGTCACAAATTACCCTTCTAGGTTTTCTTATAAACACTTTTGCAATTAATTTTAGTTATTTTGTTTTAAGATTTGTGATATTAGCAGTTGTATTCTGCACTTATGTTGAGCAAGAGTGGCAAGCAGAAAGGCAAAAGCCTTGTTTCATGGTCAGAGCAACCAAGGAGAATGCACTCTTCAAAGCAGTGATCCCCAACCAGTGGCTTGCGAATAATATGTTGCTCAACAACCCGTTGGATGATGCTCCCAGTGGCATCAATGCCGGTGCTTAGTTTTGAATTCCAGGCTTGAAGGCAAGTTTTGGTTGCATAAAAACGTATACTGCCAAACAGAGCCACCTGTAGGCTGCCAGTCCACATAGTGGCTACCAAATAGCCTATTCCAGCTCATATTTGGCACCCCAAGAACGTTTGCATGGTTATGTTGCTCTCCACCTTCTTTTACATTTGAATGTGGCTCACAGGTAAAAAAGGTTGGGGATCCCTGCTTTAAAGCATACAGATTCTATTCAAATGAAACCTGACCTCCTGTTTGGAGCACAACATATTAGAATGAAGTGGTTGATTTTGGACATATTTGGGTAAGACCCAATTCATAGAAAAAAAATGTATACATGTGCTTGAAAAAGCGGACAAAAAAAATAAAAAAAAAGTGAACAAACAGTAGCAGGATGGGTAAGATAATTCACCCCCCACCTGAAGACCCAGGTATAAGAGAACATTTGAAAAAATGTTTTACTTTACCACACTCAATAAGAATAGAAATCCTTGATGGGCAACCTGTATCTCTTCATATATTGTTACACTTGACAGAGTGATCTTTGTATGTATTTTAGGTCCCGCTTTGATCTTTGTATGTGTTTGATGTCCCAGTGAACCAGCAAACGCAAATTTTAAACATATCTGACCTACTTGAAGCACAAATAACCAGATAAAAGCAGTCTCATTAGGGACATATCATAAGATTATTAAATTTAATGGAAAAAAAACCCCCAAAAAATGCATGGAAATGAAGAAGACAGCAACCAGATGGTTATTTACAGCGGTATCTTGCCCATTGAAAAGGCCATTAGAAGACAGGACATTTTGGAAAAAACGCTAACCATATGGTGTTCAGAAGTCAACACTGATTTGACCGCACTCAGTGTTAGCATGGATTGGTCATGGGCATCCTACATACCTTCCTGTATTGAGTCACAATTCTCAGTACCTCCAACAAACTTTGGCTGTCAGTGCAAAAGGTGTTCCATGCCTGGACTAGGCTTTGATTACCAGTGAACGCAGCTTTTAAACAAATCTGACCTACTTGAAGCACAAATGACCAGATTGAATCGGTCTTCTTTGCAACATATAAGATAATTCAATTCAATGAAAAAAACCCAACAAAGCAAATATGCATGCAAATGAAGAAGACAACCAACAAGTAGATAGTTAGAACCATTCACAGCAGTCATGATTTTGCCTATTGAGAAGACAGGACATTTTGGATACACTCTATCCATATGGTCTACAGAAGTCAACACTGACTCTATCCATATGCTCTTCAGAAGTCAACACTGACTCTATCCATATGCTCTTCAGAAGTCAACACTGACTCTATCCATATGCTCTTCAGAAGTCAACACTGACTCTATCCATATGCTCTCCAGAAGTCAACACTGACTTTATCCATATGCTCTCCAGAAGTCAACACTGACTTGACCACAATCGGTAGTAGCACAGATTGGTCACAAGCATCCTACATACCTTCCTGTATTTGGTCACACTTCTCAGTACTTCCAACTAACTTTGGCTGTCAATGAGATGTCTGCAACATCTGAAGTGCAAATGGTCTTCAGAAGTCAACACTGACTTGACCACACTCCATAGTAGCATGGATTGGTCATGGGCATCCAAGATACCTTCGTATATTGAGTTACAAATCTCCGTACCTCCAACAAACGTTGGCAGGGGAGGTCAGCAACATGTGACCCAGGCCTGTAATAGATGTCCCTCTTGGGTACCAAGCAAGAACTGTGTTTAGCAAATTTCATTTTCCCTGGCCACCAACTTTTTTCTGCCTTTTCTGAAAATTAGAATTGCGAGCTTCTTTGTGTTTATGTATGAATGCAGAGATTACCTAGGTCTTTGAATAGCAAGCGTCTCTGCTGTTCTTCTGCTCTTGCTGTGGTACCCACAGATAGGGATAAGTTTATCACTTATGCAAAGTGTTCACTTAGTCTCTGGCTCACACAGCCTCCATCTATTCTGTCACGTTACTGATATATGTGCCTAGTGATCTGCAAGTCAAATCTGCCTGTTCTATTAATACGGGGATTGAAATTCCATTTTCCTGTGGAGGGGAAGGCATTTTTTTTTCGAGCCAAAACTCATTCATGCTTCCTTTCACTAGACATCCAGCTGTATTTTGTATTCATTTCTCAAGAGCAGCACCAATTTCAAGGATATCCGATGTTTCGGACATTTATTTATTTTTTTTCCGAGTGGCTTTGTCTGTTTCTTATGGTTTTCATCTAAAAATTATAGCCGCATTAGATTAGAGCATTTTGCTTATCTCTGAAAGTCCACTTTAAAATGACTAGCTCATAAGGCCGAGATGCAAAGGTTCAGTGCCAGGCAAATTATGCATAGAGGAGTGTAAAACTGCGGCCGAACAGCACATTGTGACTGCTATACCGCTCAGCAGGCAGTAATTGTATCTGCTGTGTTTAAACACAAAGGAGCACATGTATTATCCATGGTGGGGGGTGGGCTACCGACAACTTGTATTTTGAGAGAGACACAGGAACACCCACTAGTGTTAAAGGGTCAAATAACATTTTCTTAAAGTGAAATAAACAGTATTTAGGGTTTATAAGCACTTGTTACATAGTGATTTTGCCCAGGAGACCTTATTTCTGTGCTTGTGTTTGTTTATGCCAGTGGGAGATGACACACGGTTCCTCTGCGGAGTAATTTGTTTGAAAAAGTTTTGGGAAAAAGTATAATCCTTGGTATTTGTGCTTCCTTGTAAATCACTTCTTTTTATTCAGAGGTGTGTAGGTGTTGACTGCATGTGAATCTTATTTACTCCGCAGCTTGCAGCTGAATTATTTAGGAGACCCCTTGCACGCCAATAACTATTTTAAGAATAGCTTACAAGAAAGCCTATGGAGTGGATTATGCTATTCAGCTGCAATCTCCCCCCTCCGAACTGTGACGCCTACCCCCAACGGATTCTTGCAATAATATCTGGGCTCTTAGATAGTCCCATGGTCTGTTGGGACTGTACCCAATTTTGATCGTGGGAGTTTTTAGGCAGTAGAATGTCTTTGACAGTGATATGTTAGGCCGCGTTTATTGTTAGGCCAATGTGTATTTAAACAGTATCTGGGGGGAGGTGGTACTAATTTTGTTGGTGACCCCAATCACATACCTCGTATTGCATTCTGGTCTTCGTTACTTTCCTTGACAGTGGACCATTGCCATTTTGCCCCAGGTTACCCCTGAAAAAGGTCAGGCTTGGTGCATGTGCAAAGAAACAGCTGGCCACACCAATTGACAAATGTATATAAATATATTCGTTATGATTTTCAGAATATGCAAAAAGCCCTAGAAGTAAAGGCCAAATATGAGCAAGAAAACTTGACCATTGGAACCTATGCAGCGCTCATTCAACTCTGCTGCCGTCATGATAATCCCGATGAGGCACTAAACCTTAAACAAGAGCTGTAAGTATCCAAACTGTCTAACTCTTCAGCACTTCTCCCATTTCATCTTCTTTTTTCCCAACACCATTCTGTGAAGGTGGTCATACACAGGCAGATTTAAACTGTGGATTCAGGTCCATCAGACCGATTCGGCAGCTTATCTGCTCATGTATGGGGCCTTCCAACAGGCCTTATGCAAATAGGCCAGATATAGATCGCGTAGGTTTAATTTTCCCCAGAGATTGAGGACCACATCAGCTAGTTAATGCGCTCCTTGTCCCGTCGGAATCCATTCCCATAGCTATAATCCGATCAACTGGCCCTAAAGCCAAATGATCGGATTAGCCCTTTATTGCCCTCCCTTTGTTGGACATATCAGGAGAAACATCTACTCGTTTGGCGACCTCGCCAATCGAGCGGATCTTATAGTCTATGGCCACATTAAAGTCAGCTAGATTTGAAGTGAACATGTGAGCTTTCAGCAGGCACAAATATATTTATTCTTCCATGGTCACCATAGGGATAACCGTAAGCTTTCTTGTTTCAGAGAGCAATACATTTAGTGTTTTTTTGTTTTTGCAACCTGCCCGTGCCCTACAGAACGATCCATGCACCCCTCAAACACTGAGGCATAGCGCCTTCAGCATCTGTGAGTTCTGCTGTGGTCTGAAAACCTGTAGATGATCATGTTTACTGGCTTTTTACAACAATTCATTTTATTAAAGGCAGTGCTAGGTAGAAAGCACAACACCATGAATACGTTTTGGCTCTGCATTTGGAAGTCTAGGGTCATTTTTCCAGACTGCAGTTTAAGATTAAAGTTAAACCATCACTTTAATTTAAAAAAAACTTTCACCAATAGTTCGGCTTTTTTACTTACAGTCCTAACATTTATTACTGGCCGTAGCCAAGAAATTTCAACTGCTCTGATTGACTGATTCCAGCTAGAGTTAGGAAAGCACCGAATCCACTACTTTGATTGGGCCGAACCCCCAAATCCTTCGCAAAAGATTCGGCCGAATACCGAACTGAATCCCTCCCCACCCTTAATTTGCATATGCAAATTCGGATTCGGTTCGGCCAAATCTGAATCCTGCTGAAAACGACAGATTCCTGGCCGAACCCCGAACCAAATCCTGGATTCAGTGCATCCTTAGTTATAAAATTATAATATACAACTTGCAATTTGGATTAGGAAAATGTTGGGTTGAGGAAGAAAACAAATAAATCACTGATATCTCAAACACTGTAATAAATAGGGATGCACCGAATCCACTATTTTGGATTCGGCCAAATCCCAAATTAGGGGTGAGAAGGGGAAACATTTTTTACTTCCTTGTTTTGTGACAAAAAGTCACGCAATTTCCCTCTCCGCCCCTAATCTGCATATGCAAATTCGGTTTGGCCGGGCAGAAGGATTCGGCCGAATCCTGCTGAAAAAGGCACCTCTCTTTCTCTATTTATTTTTAGGGACCGTAAAGATTCTTCTGCTGTTCTGGATACCAGCAAGTACGTGTCTCTTGTCAAGGTCTTTGCAAAGAACGGCCGGATAGCAGGTACGGTTGATTGTTCCATCTTAAACAGGCATGTGGGAAAGTATCTACCTACCAAAATAAAAAAAAAAATCTTTATTAATGGTATATCATGGCCAAGAAAGTGCGCCAGAATTTTGCATACAAATTTGCATGTGAATTCACCTAGAGCTGCTTGGACAGTGCAGGCCATTAGTTTTAATGGCTTGGCAGGCTTGTCATTTACATTTGCACAGCTCAGTGCCTTTATGCATTTCTGTGGCTCGTTTTTTATTAGCATCGCTGTTCGTATTGAGTTTGAAGATCATGACTTGTGGCACAAATTGCCAATGTGCCCAGACTAATGGCTTTGTTTTCGCTTAAGGAGGTCTGAAGGCTGAGCATAAAACCTATAACTATAACCTTCTTGGGTTGGGGAGAGAATTTGCAGTGGAAAAAAATGTGACAATAGCATCAAAACTGTTTATTTGGGGAATCGCTTGCCTTAATGAGCAAACAAACCTTTCCGGTTGAACATACATTGAATTTTTATTTTTTAAAGTAGACCTAATTAGGTCAAATTAGCATTTAAAAAAAAAAGCATAATTTGACAATTTTAGTGTTCTGTCTATAAGTGTAGGCAATGCTAAAATAATGTTTTTATAAAGAAAGACCTCCCTGAGACAGCAGGTCAACAAAAAGGATTTAGGGTTAAATATATTGTGCACTTATCAGACAATTAGGGGTTATTTATTAAAGCCTCAATGCCAAAGGCTCAATTATTTTTTTTTATACTATAAAATCTGAATTTTTAGTGGAAAAAAATTAGATTTTTCCAAGATATATTATATTATACCCCGAGGATGACAAAAGTCAGAATCAAAAAATCCACCATCTCAGTGGGTATGTGCAATAACTTGCGCGTTTCAAGTTTGACTCTGACGAAGTGCCGTAAAGGCACGAAACGCGTTGGTTATTGCACATACCCACTGCCATGTACATCACACTGTGTATTAAGTGACTGCTTCTGATGTTTGGGTCAGTGCCGGACTGCGGGTTCAATCTTTGCGGGAAAGAGCCCAAAGAAATTGAGTGGTTCGGCGGAAAAAAAATCAGAAAAATTCATATGATTCGGATTTTCACACTATTTTTTTTCGTGTTTGTCCCCGATCTGATTTAATTGTACTTTTTCTTTAAAAAAAAAAATAGAAGCAAAGTGGATTCTAGTTTGGGCGGACTTTTTTTTAAAATTTTAATATTGATAAATATGCCCCTACATCAAAACATTTAATCAGACATTAAACATGACAGCCACCAGCCCAACAACTGTGCCTTAGGTAACTGCTACAGGAATTCTGGGATGTTTTCGGGGAGCAGGGTTACAGAGTATTCTGGGGGGGGGGGGGTTGGAGTCTGGCACAGGGTCTTGTGCATAGTGTCCAATAATTAGATCTTTTGTTTTTTCATTAGAGGTATTGTTAAAATAAAAAAAATTCTCCTTAATATAGTTACTTTGAGCCCCAATAACAAATATGTGACCTGTTGCAGATTAAAGGGGAAAGCAGTTTCTCGTTGGTATTTCAGGGCCACTTATTAGACCGGTTAAACTTCTTTGCAGTTTGTATACTTTACATACAAACCAAAATTTAAACATACTATCTTGAGTTTTCTTCTGTCTGTGGGGAAAGCCTCGGGCATATGCAGCATTGCAGGTCTTTATGCAGTTGACGCTTATAAAGTAGATATGCTTGCATGGCTGATCAGTTCAGCTGCAGAGAGACTTTCACGGCTATGTATAGAAGTGATAAACATCTTAACTGGCAGTCGTCATACAGTGTATTCATTTCATACATCTAGTTATGAGGTGGTCATACAGGGGCAGATAAAAGCTACTGCCTTGGCTGCTCCAGACCAAGTTGACAGCTTGTTGGCCCATGTCTGGACCCCTCCCAAAAGCCTGCTAAGTTGGTCTCTGACTGAGAATCGGATATCATCAGGCAAGTTGATAATTCCGACAGGGGAGGAGAACATCCTCTTCAGACAAGGTCTCCGTAAACCTGTCGTAGGACTGTTTGTTGGACTGAACCAAACACTTGGATCATCCCACTTTGGCCAAGATCACGTGGGACTAAAACAGCTAAGGATCCACTCGTTTGGCAAGCTCTATAAGTGTATATTCAGAGGGAAGGTCTGACAACAGCAACTGCAATGAATATGGGTGACCCCTGGGTCAAAACTACATTGTAAACTGGTACACACCGGTAGACTTTTTACAAATTATTGTACCTAGTTCACATAGTGAGTTGAAAAAAGACAGAGGCCAGGTTTCAACCTTTGTTAATTATTGTCAAACTAAAAAAGGTAGATGTTTCTGAGATCTTTGCACATTAGGAAAATACTTGTCCAACTGTGATTGCATCTGTTTTCTCCATGGTAAAGTCAAGTCATTTCATAAATGCTCAATATGCCAGACATATGTGCAAGTACATCTGATTTCCATTGCATTTGTTTCCGCAAATATTCACCATTAGACCTTAATTCAGAATTTACAGCTTCACGAGCAGAACAGTATGTTTCAGTATGTGCTAAAATCTGAACCTTGATCCAAATTTGCCAGTATATCAATATTTAAGAATAAGGTGCCAGCAGGATTTCTGTGCCTTTTCATAATGCCGTTGGCTGTCGCCCCGCATACGTTTGCTCGAATTTAAATGTTCCGAATATGCAGCTAAATTCCAATTTTCAGAGAGGCGTCAAAACCTTTGCTAGCGCTCGCCATGTATTTCATCAGCTGCCTTCCAATATGGCCCTCAGTGGAAACATTATGTGCTTGGTCAAGCTCTTGGAAACAAATTTAGCTTTAAGCTTTCTGTTATTGTTTAAAATATGTACCAGCGTAGAGAAATGTGCAGAATCAATGAGGCAATGCATTGAATATAAATAAGGCAGAAGTAATACATTCGCCCCTAGCCCTGTGCAGGACAGTCATTGGGAAGGAATTTTCTACGCTTTATTTGCAGAGCATAATTATTTTGTCGACTGTTGCTTTCTTGCAACTTATGAAAAAAAACAACATAAATTACTGTAGCCCATCTGTTTTGCCTTGGCAAAAATAATAAGTGGGTAAATTATGTTGAAAAATGTCACTCCACACTCTTGCTGTCTATTTCTTTTCGTTGGGTAAATGTACAAAATTCTATTAACCAACATTAAGAATAGCAGGTAACACTAGGGTGTTCAGGGCTATTCTGCTTCCCTTTTCTTTCAAGATTCTATTTTGCTTTTCCCCCATCTCCTCTGCATCTGCAGGTTCTTACTGGGAATATACTTAAAACTATAGAATTTGTAGACAAAAAAAGTGACGGAAATAATGAAAATGTTTATCTTGGTTGTTTAAGGAGATCTACCCTTGACCCCTGGCCTGTTCATTTATGTACAAAATGGATTTTCCTCACTAGGCTCACCCAACTGTCAGCTCTGCATTTATAGTTCTTCATCCATAGTTTAGAAGCACTTGAGCAGGGCATCAGTAATTATTTAATTGTGTTCTTAAATTTGGGGGAGCCACAGTTGTCTTGTTTTGTATTGACTCTTTTTGCTCAGACGCTCCACAGTCCTTGTCCAATATGTGTCACCCATTGATTTTATCAAATATCAATGGGTGCAGAGATCTTATCAGTAGCCGATACAGTAGAACCCCCATTTTACGTTTTTCAGGGGACCAGAAAAAATTGGTGTAAAATCAGGGAAATGTATTGTGCATACTATACAAAAGGGACCACAAATAAACAATGTAAAATGAGGGAAAACTTAAAATCAGGGGACTTAAAATGGGGGTTCTACTGTATATATCTTTTTTAACCTGTCCAATCGTCTAAATGACCAATTGCCATGGTTCTACAGACCTTGTTCAATATGTGATGTATTTGGAATAGAGCCAATAGAATTTTTTCCTGCCACCCTTAAAATTTTTCTTTAGAAGCGATGAACGTGAGTTTGTTTGTCTATCGATATACCATTAACCATTCAGATCAAAATAAGTAGAAACAATAACAAATCAGACAATGTTCTGGCCGTTAATTGATAGACATCAATTGTGCAAAAGTCATGCCCAACAAATAGTAATAGTCACCCATTGATTTTGTCAAATATCAATGGGTGCAGAGATCTTATCAGTAGCTGATATAAATATTTTAACCTGTCCATTTAACTTAATGACCAATTGCCTTTGTACCAAAAATGTTAGGATTTTTCACACACGGTCTGTCAATTGTAGGAATCTTTATTTCATACAACTGCATCTTTGCATCTATGGCCAACTTTAGAGTTTTGAGAAGCCAGATTTCTTAATGTGGAGGCTCCAGAGGAGGACAGACCCCTTATCTTAAGCAACCCCATTGTTTATTTTGGAGGATCATTGTCAATGCAGTTTTTGCATCTTGACCCATTGGTTATGAGCTGGAATCCAAAGCCTGATCCTTGACATCAATGCCAAGTGGTTGGAACATTGTGGAAGCCTTCTGAAAAGAGTAAAGGTTGTTAGCAACGAGTTATTATTAATGAACAATTAATATTAATGAGCTCTAAGATGTTGGACAAGATTTAGATTGGGAATTCAACCACCCATGTCAAGCAGATTTTTCATGACGGGGTTTTGTCATGATTTTTATGATGTCGTTTTTATTTCTAAATCACATTGTTTACACTGCAAATAATTCACTCTACAATATACAATTTTCATTCCTGAAACAAGTGTATTTTTATTAGTTGTAATATTGGTGTGTAGGTGCATCTCAGGTCATTTTGCCTGGTCATGTGTTTTCAGAAAGAGCCAGTGCTGCACTATGGAACTGCTTTCTGGCAGGCTGATGTGTCTCAGTGGGACCTGGATTTTACTATTGAGTGCTGTTCTTAGATCTACCAGGAAGCTGTTATCTTTTGTTAGGGAGCTGCAATCTGGTTACCTTCCCATTGTTCTGTTTTTAGGCTGCTGGGGGGGTGATATCACTCCAACTTTCAGTACAGCATTAAAAACAGACTGAAGATTATCAGAGCACAAGTCACATGACTGGGGCAGCTGGGAAACTGACAATATGTTTAGCCCCATGTCAGATTTCAAAATTAAATATAAAAAAATGTTTGCTCTTTTGAGAAATGGATTTCATTGCCGAATTCTGCAGGAGCAGCACTATTAACTGATGCATTTTGGAAAAAAACATGTTTTCCCATGACATTATCCCTTAAAGAAAGAGTGCAAGTAGATTCAAAGTAAGTGAGGTTGAGTTCCAGCGAAGTCCGTTAAATAATCAGCACAGAGAGAGGCCATCACCATTGGATTTCTGAATAAAATTCACATAGGCACATTTATCATATATAGTATTTTTCAGATGATTTGTGCCCTTTATATCCTACTTAAATATTTTTTAATACAATTTCTGCCTGTTGTGCTACCATGTTAACAAGGCAGCTGATCAACCAGCGCCAGGGAGAGTAACTAATGGAATGAGAGTGCATTACTGACTGCCCTCCTATAGATGAATTTGCAAGCAATTAGAAGAGTAGAGAAATCAGCCCCGTTTGTGCTTTGTTCGTTTGCTTCCATCCCTAATATAAAATGGTCAAAACATTTGCCAGTGTGATAATTAAAAACCAACAAAAACTAAATCCCCTTTACTTATCCCACACACCAAAATGTTTATTTCTGCCTTCTTAATGAGGCTTAATGAGCCTAATGTTTTAACATGCAGTCTGTTGGAAAGCTTTCATTGGCTCTGCTTGGCTAATTAGTATCGACACAGCAAACAGGCCCTATCGGTATCAGGCCATTAGTCTGGCTCTATATACACTGTAAACACATCTTTATTATCTGGCCCCGTGACAAGCCATCTGCTGAAGAAACAATGGCGTGATTTAGCAGATGTTGGCATTGAACGATAAAAGCATCCATTTACTAGGATCGTGCCTCTATAGGGCAGACAGTACAGGGTTATGTAGTGCAAAGTGGGCACACAGTTGCTATCTGTAATTTGTAGTCACAGTTGCAGGGAAATGATAAAAACCATGCTATTGTGGATTTATAATTGTAGTCTCGTTTAGAAATGCAAGTAGTAATTAACTGGAAATCGGCATTATACACCAGAATTTACATTCCTGCTGGGTTTGAAATGCTGTTTTAATAACAGTTTGTTTTCACTACATGAAATTACCTAAGGGCCCTTTGTGTTGCTTTATTGTAGATGCTATTAACGTTCTAAAGGAGATGAAAGAGAAGGATGTTCCTCTGAAAGAGACAACCACCGCATCCTTCTTCCACATCCTTAATGCGAGGTGATTCAGAGACACTGGGAAAGATACACGAGAGCATCGTAACTCTGGGTTTGGCCAAACCCACGTCTAACCTGTGTTCACCCCTGATATCTGTCCACCTGGAGAAGTAAGTTTTTTTCTATGAAGCCATCAGTCAATCAGTGGTGGCCAAAAAGCTTCTCAAGATATCGTTAGGTTCCATTGAGGTTTAGTACGACTTTCATCAAACTGAGTTTACTCAAAAGAAAGCCTAACCTTTATAAAGAAGTCTGCTTAATATGGCCTTTAGCTTATTGCTGATTTTTGCTGCGTGAGCTTTGTGAAGATTTGGCTGCAATGTCCGTATTACTCTGTTCCTTTTTTAGAATTCCTAATACCAAAAATATTAGAATCTTTCCTCACCAAAAAGGTTTTTTTTATAATAAATTTTTCTGTCATTCACACAACAAAAATCTAAAGGTAAACAAACCGCAAAACTATAAAGCCCTTAATTACTATATGAGGGATCCTCAAATACTATATGACTTGGATAAAAGTATTGTTGAAATGCTTTTCAGCTTAAAGTCATATCATGCTCATGAACTGTGTTTAAAAAATACCCTGTTTATCTAGTGCACGTCTATTTTTATGGTAAGACAATGAGAGCCAGGCCTGGGAGCTTTTTGTAGCTATTATAAATGCTGGCTGCCCTCAAACAGAAGCGGACCTATTGATTTAGCCTGGGCAGCTGCCTTGGCACCCTGTGGTGCAACTCAAACAGCTTCAGTCTGGTCCATACCACATGACTGCAGTTCATTTACCCTATCTCGGCACACTCTGTTTGAATGTTTCAGCTGTAGCCGTCATTGAGAATACTGCTTTTGTGGGTGTGTTATGTTGGAGGTGACAATACCATATGCCAGAATAGTCTCAGGGGTCTGAATATTGATATTATTTACAACATACTTTAGCAAGAAGCTTAAATTTAAAAGTTTACTTCTTACACAAGCTTAAAATTAGGTAAAATTAGATCAGCTGGCTCTTGATGGGGTGTCCCCAATTTTTTTTTTTTTTTTTTTTTTTTACCTGTGAGCAACATTCAGATGTAAAAAGAGCTGGAGAGCAACACAAGCATGAAAAATGTTCCTGGGTGGTGCAAAATAAATGTTCTGATTGGCCATTTGGTTGCCCTTATGAGGACTGGCAGTCTACAAGAGGCTCTGTTTGGCAGTACACCTGGTTTTTAAGAAACCAAAACTTGCCTTCAAACCAGGAATTCAAAAATAAGCTCCTGCTTTGAGGCCACTGGGAGCAACATCCAAGGGATGGTGAACAACATGTTGCTCAAGAGCCACTGATTGGGGATCACTGCTGTAGATCATGGCACAACTTCCTTGACAGAACACATTACATTTTGCATTAAAAAAACAAAACAATTTTTTTGCAGGCACTTAAGCATATACAATATACTTCTGGACCATTTACATCTCACTTTATATGACTTCTATAGTTGGCTTGCAAATAGCAATGCCAAGTTGACTTTCCGACATAAACACTGATGCAGAGATGTAGAGGTTTTACTTAATAACAAGAAAAACTCAATAAAAACAACAGACAGAAATAAAAATGATAAAGGTGGTTAACATTGACCAACATGCTTCTATCAGGGTAGGGTAGATGGGGAAACATAGCAGATTTGGTGGACTTTGGTGGAAATATTTCACCTGATGGGTCAGTTCCCAGAGATATCTTTATACCATGATCTAGAAATGGCCCTTTTGCTTCCAAAGCCAAAATCCAACCTCAACAAGTAAGTTTTATGTTCACACTTTTGATTAATAACCAGTATTTTGGATAAACAATAGAATTTTAGCTTCCAATCCCTGGTGCAGGTGAAAAAAAATCTGCTAGGATGCAATATTTTAAAGACCAGTTTCATTCAGAACAGAATGGCTCTCTTGTACCAGTTTGAGATCCCTGGAAACAGTGGTTTGAACCAGATCACCAAATTTTCATAAAAAAATCGTTGGATCTGTTATTTTATCTGTTATTTTATTTTTTATATCTTGAATAAGGAAGTATATTATTTCCTGTAGAAAAGGCTTGCCCAAAAGTTTATCTACCAGTAGATATTAAAGGGATAATATTATGTGAAAACATGCTTTTTTTTTCAAAACGCATCTGTTAATAGTGCTACTCCAGCAGAATTCTGCACTGTAATCCATTTTTCAAACAGATTGTTTTTATATTTAATTTTTAAATTTGACATGCGGCAAGACATATTGTCAGTTTCCCAGGTGTCTCCAGTCATGTGTCATCAACTCCAGTCACTCTTTCCCACTGCAACACTTCTATTTACATTGAGTAGGAGGAACAATAGTCTGCCTGAAAGCCGTTCCACTGTGAACTTGTAGCTCTTTTTGAAAGCACTGGATAAGGCAAAATAACCCAAGATGCCTGCTTTACACACCAATATTACAAGTAAAAAAAAAAATTTGAAAAATAATTTATTAGTTCAGGAATAAAACTTTAAATGGTAGAGTGAGTTATTTGCAGTGTTAACAATGTCATTTAGAAATAAAAACTACACCATAAGTAAACATCCAAAGTACAATAACCAGTGAAAAAGCTTGTAAAGGTGAAATTCATATTTTAATAATGAAATATGTTCTTCAAGAACAAGTACCTGTGGTTCAGTAATACTCCCCAGGTTTGGCACATTTAAACTGTCGTCACCTGAAGGAGTTGGAATGTAAAGATGTGCCGAATGGAATTAATGTTCATTGTGGGAATGAACTTAAGTTTGGTTGAAAAAAGACAGATCCATCAAGTTCATCCCCTCCAAATGAACCCCATTGCACATATACATACCCTCTGTTATTGCAACATTACCCAGCAGGGCATTCCCCAACCTTGCTGCCTTCACCATGAAGAACCCCTTACATTGCTTTAAATGAAAGTTCCTGTAATCAAAAGAGGTGATCTCCAGCAATTTGTGATCTTTTCTATGGGAATGAAGATCTCCCCTCTATCGGTCTATAATGCCCTCTAATGTGCTTTTAAAGGGTACCCCTGTTCCTTTGCATCATCTATTTTCCAGAGAGAAAAACCCCAACCGTGACAGTTGACCACCATAATTTAAATAATCCATCCATTTTACCAGTTTAGTTCCATGTCCCTGCATTTTCTCCCAAAACACTCTCCCAAAAAAACCAAAACTGCACTGCATACTCAAGGTGAGGCCTTACCAGGGAACTGTCTTTTTATCCAAGACAAAACTTTATTTGCTTTAGTAGTCCCAGAATGACACTGCCTGGAGTTCTTCATAGAACATTGTTGATGTTGATATCTCCTTCTTTATAACATTGGTCTTTCTTCTGCACCATCACCTAAACGACACAATTTTAATTATGCTCAAGCAAAACTTATATTTATTCTATTTCATAAGCATGGCCTCCGTATTCCTCTAAATTTTAGGAACTTTTATCTTGCAGCTATAATGAAGGAACCTTGGCTCTCTTTCTCCTTTATTGCAATTAGGATTAGCACCGGCACCAAAGGACAGAAGCCATTTATTCACCCTAAGGGAACGAGACTAAGATAAGATGATGCTTCGTCAAGGATCGTTAGGTCATAATTAAGTTACATTCATGGCTATTGCTTTTTGAAGGATGATTGTTAAATGACTGGCTTCACATGCTTTGTACGGACACTGCTCGATAGCTTTTTTTTTTTTTCATTTCTTTTTTTTTTCCCCCTTTTTTATTCTCTCTGTCAGAAAATCCTGTTGAGCCTGATAATATAAATGTGGTATTTTTATTCTGAACAAAAGAGCAGGGAAATGAGCTATCTTGTCTAATCACTCAGTTGTTTAACACAGACTTCCAGTTTAGACTTAATTGGCTGGAAAGCACTTGACATGTGACGTTAGTGCTATTCGGAATGCATGTTTGAGTAAATTTTAAAATAAGTGACAGCTAAATTGTACCTAGGGAAATTACAAAGCCTTCAACACAGTTGTTAATTTTTTTTCCCCTCCCTTTTTGGTGAGGGTTCGTTTGCAATTGGAATTCCAGTCTCCTTGAAGACTTCTCCGTTCTTGCCGGGAAGCAAAGGAGATGATGATAAAATGTTTACACCCCAACAAGAGTTTGGATAACCCCCCCCACACACACCCGTTGCATTTCTTCAGTAGCCAAAGGGTTAGCCGTAATTTTGCAAATCTGGTTTATGGTCTTGTTTTCACTACATGCCAACATCTGCTTCAGATTTAGGCTGAGGGATTTGTTTAAGATTTGTCCTCCCCCGCCATAGCCCCTTATAATTCCCTTTCTCTCCTCTAGTGATTTGAGGTTTGGGAGTTGCTTTTCAATCAGCAAAGCCCTTAGGTAAATTGCTACTTCACTTAATCTTTATGCATAATGTCTGCGCACTTCACTCCAATTAAAATCGGCATTTTAGAGTCATTTGTTTATTTTCTTTTTTTAACTTGAAATGTTCAGGATCAGAGAGGATCCTGGTTTTTTTTGGATGTCTGCTAAAATCCAGAAAGAGAGCGCAGAAATCTATATTTTTCAACAGTATCAATACAAACTTGGACAGAGTGCTTATTTGGTCACCTCTTGAGTGATGCTTGCACCATGTTGCTTTGGGGTGAAGATAAACCTGGACATCTTTAAGTTATCATGCAGAGTGGCTGGTGGTGATGTGATGCAAAGTTTGGCCCAAGTATAATAACTCCGTAGCTTTCAGTTAGTAGGATGGTTTCTTCTTGTCCCACTCCATTAGAGGAATGTTAGAGCAGGCACACAACAGCTTTGTTTCTTACACAATATATCAGTTTGTTAGTAGGTATGTCATTAGAAGGGATGCAATCGGTTGCTAGACTGGGGCAATAGTTGCTCTTGTTGCTTTGCTCTCATGTATCTTTAATGGGTGCAGTGGAAACATGTCCAATTATTGTTCCTCAAGAGGAACCCAGACCCAAGAAATCAAGTTACTTGACCGTGTACATTAGGAAAGGTGAACTTTGCAGTCCAATATATTGATATTCAATGGTATTTAATGAATGAATGAATTCACCAGTCACTGCTTATCGGAGGCTTATACCGAAACCAACCATTTTTTGTCCTCAAAATAAATAGATCATTAAACTGGAGTAACTGAGGAAACAAAAAGCAAAACAAGCTCAGTTTGAAATGCTTTTCATGTTTGTCATGAAAATTGCCTTAATTTTTTTTTAATTTTTTTTTTTTTAAAGTTTTAATCAACACCGCAGCTTAAGCAGTGTCATTATAAATGAACCTTTAATAACAATGTTTACCAAAGATGGGCAATTTTGACTTGTGTAGAAAAGTTTGTGCTGGTGTTAACCCCCATGTGCCATGTTAGAGGGAATAGTGCCTTCTAATGTCAATTATTGAAACGTATATTTAAAATTTTGTTGCAGTATCTGTACTGGTAAATTTAACCTTTAGCGGAGCTTTATCACTTGCCCAAGAAAGCTTATTCTTCTATCACAGGCACTAGAGCAGAGGACTATGTTTTAAATCCAACATTTGTTTAGGGCACCTGTAGTTAGGAAAAGGGTTACATATAAGAAGAATTAGCATATTTATGTGTTAATTTAGGGCTAATTTAGACCACTTAACACATGATCAGGGGGGTTAATATTGGGTTTGAGCATTGGTTGGGGATATTTGTCTTCTCGCAAATTTGACCGCTAGCTTGTGCGTGTGATAAGGAAATTAAACTATAAGCTTCACTGGTGTAGGGACTAATGTTATTTAAGCATTTATTTCCACATCTGCTAATGCCACATCCTCCAGCTAGACCTGCGAAAGGGGAATAAATTAAATATTTTAGTTTGGGCAGACAACTGCCATTCAAGGACAGTATCTTAAAACCGACCACTAAGATGCCACAAGTGCTCTAATGATCAGGCAGTTGGGAAGTCATCAAATTTAGTTAATGGCTGATTATAAACAGGAATGGTTTCGGCCATGAAATTGAGCCCAAGGTAAAAATCTAGACAGGTAAACGGCCAGACTTATAGGGGGCCCCTATTTTTGGTGACGCACTTGCAAAAACCCACTCCCCTATGTTTACAGCACTGTGCCAATCCTTCTAATTTGTAAATTCATCAAATTGATCGGGTTGGATCTTAATTTTAAATTGAAGTGTTGCCAATCAGCTAGTTATGGTAAATTTTAAGATGAAATTAATGAAGTCCCCAACAATAGAACAATAAATGTTCCATGAGATGCATTCAAGGTTTGGATCGACTCCATGAAACACTAGTCGCTTATTCAATTAATTGCACATCGTTTGGCGTGCAAGGATGGTGGACAGTATTTAAAGGAAAAAGCATTATCTCTAAGACTGAAGCATGCTGGTACTGTTATTTACATGCTATCTGCACATCATAGAAGCTTTCATAATATCTGGTCAAAATCTACTTGATGCGTTAAGGCTTTCTTAAATCAACGTATTCTCTCAGAACTGACTTGATGTCAAACACTTCAATGGTTTGTCCAAAGAAAAAAAATGCACCCATATTCTGATTTGTTCCCTGTCAATTTGACAGCCCATTATCACCTCTGTGCCATTAACTGTTTTTGCAGATAATGGCATGTTTTGAATTACATGACAAATAGTCCGTGCCCGATTTTAGCATTCATCTGCTCTGGTAATCCTAGCAAATAAATGGCTTGATTAATGCTTTATGTGGATATTCGACTGGTGGGGTTTTTAAAGTGAAGCTTAACCTTTTAATGGGAAAAACCTTTTAATATGTAGTGTTTACTTAAGGAATTATCGTCTTGGTTCCTTCTTAATTTTACCCTAGCAACCTTAAATTAAGATGCCCATTTTACACTTACTGTTTGTTGAATTTCAAACCCCCTTGAAACTATTTTGTCTGTTTCATGGCACAAGTCAGTTTCCAAAACTTGTTTCACACCCGGCTCTGTTCCTGCTTTATTATCGGGCGTGAAGAAAATCAGAAATACTTTTATGGAATTTTTGTCTATGTCCACCTTAAAGGCACAGTAACACTGATACACTAAAGCAGTGATCCCCAACCAGTAGCTCATGAGCAACATGTTGCTCTCCAACCCCTTGGATGTTGCTCCCAGTGGCCTCACACCAAATGCTTATTATTAAATCCCAGGCTTGGAGGCAAGTTTTGTTGCATAAAAACCATGTGTACTGCTAAACAGAGGCTCTTGTAGGTTGACAATCCACATAGGGGCTACCAAATGGCCAATCACATCACTTACTTGGCACCCCAAGAAGATTTTTCATGCTTGTGTTGCTCCTCAACTCCTTTTACTTTTGAATGTTGCTCACGGGTTCAAAAACCGTGGGGGGCAGCCATTGAAGCTGGAGAAAAGGCAATGGTCACCTAGCAGATAACAGATAAGCCCTGTAGAATACAATGGTACTTTTTGCTGTGTATACTGTGCCTTTTCTCATTTTTTTCCAGCTTGAATGGCTGCCTCCATGGCTACACAGCAGCTTGTTTATATAAACTTTAGTAGTACTTATCTGTTATCTACTGTGTATCCTGTGCTTGAATGGCTGCCCCCATGGCTACACAGCAGCTTGTTTATATAAGCTATAGTAGTACTTATCTGTTATCTACTGTGTATCCTGTGCTTGAATGGCTGCCCCCATGGCTACACAGCAGCTTGTTTATATAAACTATAGTAGTACTTATCTGTTATCTACTGTGTATCCTGTGCTTGAATGGCTGCCCCCATGGCTACACAGCAGCTTGTTTATATAAACTATAGTAGTACTTATCTGTTATCTACTGTGTATCCTGTGCTTGAATGGCTGCCCCATGGCTACACAGCAGCTTGTTTATATAAACTATAGTAGAACTTATCTGTTATCTACTGTGTATTCTGTGCTTGAATGGCTGCCCCCATGGCTACACAGAAGCTTGTTTATATAAGCTATAGTAGAGTTTCTGAAACAAACACACCAGTTTTACCAGTGCAGGGCAACACTACATTATATTTGAATTACTTTGATACACTTTCATTTTTTTGGTGTTAATGTTCTTTTAATAGACACAATAGCCACTGACTGTAGGAATTTCAATATGTATATTTAATTTGCAATGGCCATATTGTTATTAACTCCCAAAATGTGATCCAGACACTTAACTGTGAATGAGGAATCCTGTCAATATTCCAAGCAAATAACCGTTTTATTTTTATTACCCCTCAATCCCACCAGTCACACCACTACTGTTATCTGCGCCCTCTAACATCCAGGTGGTCCTCTCAGCCCCAGGTTTGCCAATCATGCTAGACTTGGAGTAGTTTAAATAGCCATTAGGCTAAAGTACAAGTCTCTGTATAGCTTTGTGTACTTGATTTATACATATCTACAGTATGTGCTTTAAAGAATTATCAGAGTCTTGGACATGCTTACATACACTGACATTTGAATGGTTTGGTCATAGCATAGTGGACATGGTCAGTTCTGATATGTGCACTTTAGGATGGTCCTGGGTGTAATGGTAATTTCAGTGGTTTTCTATTAAACCCAATGGCAAAGCTGTACTGCATTGAATTTTTTAATTATAATTCTCCAGTTCTTTGGCATATTTGAGTTTCTATTTCACTTTACAATCTAAGTTTCAATGCTTCAAATGGCTTTATTAGATGTGTCCATAACGTTTGAGTGTTTTGTTTTTTGCTCAGCTGTTAAATAAAACATGTTCAGCTATTTGGTGCCTTTCCATAAATCATCTTTTTAATCCACTGATAATTTCCGTTCCCTTTTCCCAGCGCTGTCAGTTCATTTTCCCTTCCCTCTCATTGTGGCGCACAAGCAGAATCTCACTTGAATCAAGCGTTTTGAGACCAGAGTCAATTAGCATGTCCATTTGAGTGGCATTGTAATTGTTCATTAATTAAGCGTTTTGACCTAAAACAGTTTTATTCATGCTGTGGGGATTTTGATATAGACAGTCGCGTGGTAATTGTTTTACAGTTCTGAAAAGAGAAAAATGTATTTCTAAATTGGGGGGGGGGGGAAGCTTCTTTCAGGACAATGTAAGAGTTTGAGCTTTTTGTTGCAATGGCATGTAATGTACATTCACAAATATACAGTGATCTTGAATAATCTTGAAAAAACAATAAACTTTTATTACATGGAAGAACCCCAAAGGTTGTCCATAAAGATGGCATTAGAATAAATCTTAATTTTGCATTTCTATCTAGTACAATGAAAACACAATGTTCTGTTCAAAGGGTTTCTCCATACAACAATAATCCGTCTCACATAAGTTAGCATTGCTAAAATTAACTTGTAATTTAGTCTTCACCCCAAATGACACCAAAATCAAATGTCTCAGTGGGGTACTAGAAGATGCACTGTAAACAGAGCTTTCCAACGTAGAAATAAGGTAGAGCTGTGACATTGATACTTATTGCACCCTTGGTTGTTATCAATTCCACCAAATTAATGTTTTTTCTACTTGTGTGTGTGTGTGTGTGTTTAACTTTTTAGGACAATTTTAAATCCATGTAAAATATGTGTTGAGATGTACTGCATCCTGAGATGGACCAAAATATTTAGCAGCTTGGCTGCAATGTTTGAGCAGCATCGCATTTGTAAGCAAAAAAGATCTCTTTGTTGGCATCATAAAGGCATGATTTGTTGGCAGGTGGACTTTCCAATGAAGGTTCAAGAAGAACAATGAAGATAAGAATATCATGGATCTAGAGTTTGAATTTTAGGTGCAGTCGTATCTAATGCAACGACAAGCTAGTCCATCTCGAGCAAAAATGTGCTGTGTAGATGATTCAGTTGAAAGTTAGATGATGTTTATAGAGTAACTGCCTAGAAAACATGATAATGTTTCACTAATGTATTGATTTGTCTTAGGGGAGACTTAGCAGCTGCCATGGATACACTATTCACCTGCAGAAAGAAGTATAACTGTATGCCTCGCTTGCAATGATGTCCTCTGTGGATTGGTGGAGAAAGGGGATACCGATCTACTGCAGAAAGGTACAGTAAATAGTGAATAAAGTACCCCCTCTTGTAAAATATAAGGATATTATAAGTTACCGAGGAGTTTCATGACCATGTTTTTATACAGGTCATGGAACTCCTAGGTAACTTCTAATATCCTCATATTTTGCAACTGGGGGTACTTTATTTATTATAATACACATGTTTTAGGGAGTCATGTGACAGAAATGACATCAGAACTCACCGTTTATAACTGATGACATCAGAACTCACCGTTTCTAAGGATATAATTTACAAGATATTCATGGCTTTTGTGTATTATATGTAAATATTACATACATCTTCCTGCACAAATGTATGAAATATAAAATGCCAGCTTGCTTTTACATCTGATCCCCCTGGCAGAGATGCAACTTTTTAGGCCAAAATCTGCACAGTTGACAGGAGGTAATGACGGTCTCCACTGGTAGTATAGGACAATGGCCTCTGTGTACTGAAGTTGGAAAATATTGTAGCACTGGAGATATTGTTTTGCCAAAATGAATGCAGCTCAAGTGCAATGTGCCAATTTTATCTTGCGACTGCTGCAGTTCTTTATCAAACAGAATATTTTTTCACTCTTAGGACAGTTTTTAGCTGCTTAATCTGCAGATTTTTCTTGGCACTGTTACAAATGTTACAAACGAACAAACAAAAAACGTCCTATTTTGCCTTACTATAAAATTTCTACCATAATTAAACAACAATGCACTTTCTGGTTGGAGGCAGGAATTGAGTCTATAACTCTGTCTAGTCTTTCATATACCTTATGCAAAAGCTTACGTGGTGTGGATCTGATAATCGGTGATAAATAAATATATAGATCATGGAGGAGCTCTCACAAAAAAACAAAACTTGTGTCAAAAGTGTGACAGAAGTGTTTTCCGACGTATTTTGGCATTTTTTTGATGCAACTCATCACTGTTTTAGGCATTCTAGTAAAGGAATACCATTAAGTGATGTGTGAGCTGACCCAAATCCAAAGGGTCAAGTGGGTTAGGGCCAGAAAAGTGCTGTATTAGACAGTCGTCAATAGGTCACAGGCTGAATGAACTCTGCCACCCTGCCCATGATGTGCCTTTCTTTGATTCTTGAAAATCCTTAATTCCTCCAGCAGCCGCCTGTTGGGGCTTACAGTCATGAAAAAATTTGGGAACCCCTCTCAGCCTGCATAATAATTTACTCCACTTTCAATGAAAAAGATGAGTGCTATGTCTTTCATTTCCCAGGAACACTGCTGTGGTGTTTTCTGAACAAAAAATTTTTAGTGAAGCAGTATTCAGTTGTATGAAATGAAATCAAAAAAACTGGCTGTGCAAAAATTTTGAGTACTCCAAAGAATTGTTCCCAAACTTTTTCATATGACTGTATTTATACATTTCTCCCTGTGATGATATCAGAAATGGGTGGGTTGAATAAGATTATAAATAAATGAGTGCTTGCCAGGTTGGGCGAAGGTGGGTAAGGTTGGGTACTGCTGGCACACACATGTCGCTAATACCAACGTTTCCCTTCATTAGCATTTTTTCTTCTATATCTGACCAAGCTTCAATCAGTTGTAAAGCTTAGGTAGAAAAACGGACACCTGCCCGAGCCCAGGCTCCTTTACTTTTTCCTTTACCCGAACCTTAAATATTTGCATCGAGTTATCCAACCACAATTTACTAGCGTAATATACAGTTCTGTAATTGTAAAGTGCTTAAGAACTTTGCCTAGCGCTGCTTTTAATTTGATGCTTTTTCAACCTTTGTTTGCGTTGTGTATATGTTATTTGTAGGTTCTCTCCAAACACACAAACCCTGGGGGTAATTTTCCAGTTCTTCATATGGAGGGTTGGTTTGTTTTGCGGATCTTTTCAGAACAAGTGCCCGAATCGTTTCCCTATTAGTACACTGTAAGAGGTTATGCCTAGCAATTGAAAGAAGTACAAATGTCATTTTCATTGTATGGGCCTAACAATGCCTAATTCATGTCATAACACTGCTACTTGGACATATCTAATCTTACGCTCACAATCCATCCCCCCCATGCAAAAAGCCAAGATAAAAGCTTTTCAGTAGCACTTAGAACATTTTGCTAACCTGAGTATTTAATTACAAGCCTTCCCATAGTGTGGTCTTTTCATCTGTATAGAGACCACGGTTACTCAAGGCGCTGTAACAAGGGCTAATGAATGACAGGTATTATGTGTACGGCATTATCTTGATGCCCTCCCATGTTTTTATGGATAATGAATAAACCATAATTAGCCGCCATATTTTATACCGACTCGCCCCCCTTTTGATGAACATTCTCTGCCGCTTTTATGTACCTTTTATTCTTTTTAGTGTGTAATTGATCTGTGAAGGAGAAATTGGCTTGGCACTTGGAATGTTCGCCACTTTTAACAAAATGCCTTCTAATTGCTTCAAGTAATATCACCGTTTTTAACATGTTTGTATTCATGTACTTGTGTTTACTTTAAAAAACAAAAAAGTGTTTTTATGTTTCTTTGTAGCCACATAAGTGTTATAAATGTTGTTTTTCCATTGATGGCTGCTGGGTATACGAGATGATTACCTGCCCTGCCACCCATCATAGATATAAGCAGCTGATCAGGCAGCCTTTCCATTGGTGTAGTCACTCGTTTTCAACACTACTAGATGTCTGTTCTGCTAATAACAAAATAACATGTCAGCTACCCATTAAAATCACATTTAAAGGGAATGTCCACCCAAGATGGTTCACTTTTCAGATACACTTCATATATAGATGCCTCAAACCTATAAACGTGTAAGTTATAAATGCACTGTCCTTAAAGGGCACCTATCACAGCCAAAATCAAACACATATTAACAATCTGACCAGTACAAGCTAAACACGTTTAATCAAACCACATATATAGTTTTTTGAAAAAACTGCAGGTTTTAAAAAAAAATCCCTTACTTTGTCAAATGGGTTCTTTCACTGAGGGAGGCCATATTGAGACTATAATATGCAAATTTCAGGAGCATGCTCAGATTGTCACACTGCTTTGAGTATTCTACCCAGAATGCCTTTTTTAAGTAAACTCCTCCATTGGAAGTATTAGGATATTTCCCTATCTTGTCCCCTGCTGGTAAAGTCATTATGCAAATGAAGGGCACACACTAACTTCCAGCAGGTGGCAGCACTACTGAACAGCAGCTAACACAGAGGTTTGGCTGATTTGGAAATAGCTTAGAAGGGTTGATAAGCAATCAATTTCAACTGAGCATGTGCGAGATTTCAGAGCTGCAGTTGGCTGGGAAATATAGGTAGGAGGAGCCAGTGAAATCCAAGATGGCTGCCTCAGCTAGAACTGCAGGGTAGATCTTGCAGAAGGAATAGTGAGATGATGATTTACATTATACAAACAATTCTAACTGTTTTAATCGGATTTCTTGAACTTTCACATAGTGTATTTGCTTAGTAAACGATTTTGGCCATGATTGGTGCCCTTTAAGGATAATAGCACTCAAGGACTGTTTTTTTTTAATGGAGGTGGAGAAAAAAGCCACTGTGCTCTCATCTTTGCTCGATATGCTCAAGGAAATCTGATCTGGGTGCTCACTTCCTAACTCAATGCACCAAGTAGAAAGAGCAATGGGAGTGCATCTGATTTTCTCCATCTGCCAATCATCAGCCATGTATGCCATTAGGCTAGGGCCACTTGGGGTCGAAATCGGGCTATTGAAATTCAGCAGGCTGATTTCAGCCCCTTCTGCTGGCAGCAGCCTCCCTCTTCTGTTCAGGTCAGGAAACCATTGTGTCAGCTCCAGCGGGAATACACACTGCAAATTTTGGCACTAAATGCAAAGTCTTGCATTTTTCTTTGACAAAATCCACCAAGAGTGTTTGTGCAGGAGCCAAAGTAATGATTTGAATTTGGTTCGGCCAGGCACAAGGAACGTGCCGAATACCAAACCAAATCAATTAATTAATTCAGCGCATTCTTAATACAGAAGTACATTATTTTGGTGACTTTACCAAACAAGTGCAACCAGCTACAGTCCTGCACTGGGTCAGGACCCGCAGAATACGTGTGAATTGGTCTGGTTGTCGGTAGAATATCCCTGAATCCCGTGTAGTCCACGGCTAGTCCACCTGCGTACCTGGCAAATGTGCAGGACTGGACCCTCCCTGGAGCTGCAAGGACATTTTTTTTTGTACTTTTCTGGATGAATGGGCCGCAAACTGACTCAACTTCTAGTCTGAGATGATGTCACTTCCGGTTTCACAGGTCCTGGGTCGGGTAGTGACTTTGGATAGGGGGATGTGTTTGATGGCAGTTGTGGGTCAGTTTAGAGCTCAGCCGGTTTGGGTCGGGCATGGGTCATACCAGTTGGACTCTACAACCAGCCATCTTAGGCCAGTTTTGGGGGCAGAAATCCTTATTCAATGATGAAATCAAATGATTTGAATAAAGTCCATTTCTTTCAAGGGATAACCCTGAAAAACAGAGATTGCCCCTCTGTACCCCAATCCTTTACAAGTTCAGAGGGCAGTCATATTGTTTTATCTTTAATTGATACCTCACACCTGTCACTATCATGATTTTTTTGATCCTAGTAAATCAATTCTAGAAGAAAAGAAAAACAAATTCGCCAAATATTGTCTTGACTTATTTATGGTTGGAATAACGGCTCTACCAAGTGATAAAAACTTTATTTTTTAATGGAATGTTTCTTAAAATTTATATTTTTTGTTTAATGTAGGTGGCATTTATTTTCTAAAACTTTTCTACGTGACCTCAGTGCCGGGGACGAAGCATTCCTGTGTTATTAATCATGAAAGAAAAATGCGCATTTCACTTTTAACAAAAGCAAAGTCAAGACGCCTAGACAATGTAACAGCTTTTTTCTTTTATTTTTTCTCCTTCCCAACAGCAATGGACCATGTAAGTCAGGAGAGGGGGGAGATGACCATGCTCTATGACCTGCTCTTTGCGTTTCTTCACACTGAAAAGTACAAAGAAGTCAGAAAGATCATCGAGGTGGGAATTTAAGTACAGTCCTCTAATCACAATGTCATGTAGTTGCTTAATTGGAACACACTTAATATTTTAACCTTTAATTACACTTCCTCTGATTTAAGTTAATATAATTCATCTCCAATAATGGGCTTGGGGGAGAAAAAAAGTTATCCAGCCAAAGAAATGCCGCTTTATCAGTATAATTACAGTTCAGAGGAAGCAGTCTCATCTGTGCTCTCGATCTGTTTCCTTACATTTGTTAAATATAGTGTTCTGCAAAGGGAAAGAAGGGGGGGGGGAGAAAATATATTTGCATACTCAATCTTGGATTGTGTGGAACAATTAAATTAAACGAGCATTCCCGGGTGTAAAGTTGCTTAATCCTCTTTGCCAAGGAATTCTTTGTTGTACTTAAAAGTGCTGGAATTTAATTTGCGGCTGTCCCAGCTCAGATTTATTCATAAGACTTTAAAATCAGCTAAACGGGGCGGCCGACTGCTCCTCTTCGGCATTTTCATTTCTGTGGATTTGTTTTCTCCTCGTCTGCCTCTGGTAAGCGGCTTAATGGGAAGTGGTAGGTGACAAACTTGGTCTGTTTAGGATTAGGATATTTTATCCAGATTCGAATGAGAATTGAGTTCCCTGAAAGTGATCAGTGAAAAAGAGCAGCTCAAGACTGGTCTCATGGTAAATCTAATCCGCCCCTATCCTATTTTTTTTTCTCTTTACCCCCCCCCCCCCCCCAGTGACTTCCAAAATATGTTGGTTGAAGGTTTGAAAAAAAGTGTTTGCTAGACAGGAAATAGTCTCCGTTATGACAACTTTATTCTGCTAATTACTCATACATCTACATCTCTAGATGAAATTATGTTCAATGGGTTCACTGTGTTAAAGGGATGCTGTCATGGCATTTTTCAAAATGCATCAGTTAATAGTGCTGCTCCATCAGACTTCTGCAATGAAATTTGTTTTAAAAAAGAGCAAACTGATTTTTTTTATATTTTATTTTGATATCTGACATGGGGCTAGACATATTGTCAGTTTCCCAGGTGCCCCTAGTCACGTGACTTGTGCTCTGATAAACTTCAGTCACTCTTTACTGCAAGCTGCTTCCCCCAGCAGCCCATCAGCAGAACAATGGTAAGGTAACGAGATAACAGCTCCCTGGTAGATATAAGAACAGCACTCAATAGTAAAATCCATGTCCCACTGAGCCTCCTTCAGTTACATTGAGTAGTTGCATTGAGTAGGAGAAAACAGCCTGTCCGAAAGAAGTTCCATAGTGCAGCACTGACTCTTTCTGAAAGCACGTGACCAGGCAAAATGACATGAGATGCACCTACGCATCAATATTACAATTAAAGAAAAATGAAATGAAAGGAATGAAATTTTATATGGTAGAATGAATTATTTGCAGTGTAAACAGTGTCATTCAGAAATCAACACCATAAAAATCATGACAGAATCCCTTTAAACAGATTACTTACTTACTATACTTTAGGCATAAACAAATGGGTTTGCTGCACTTGGACTGTCACCTGGGTGGCAAATACAGTAGATCAATAATTTTGATGGGACTTCCTTCCTCTTGTGCCACTCAACACTTAGGGAGTTATTTATCAAAGTCCATATTTATCTCATTGGTCTTAAAAGTGGGAAAAAAACACTGATGTTGTCCGAATAAAAGAAGTACTCCAAGTCGGACCTGCTGAGTTCATTTAGAAGTCAATGGGAGAAGTCCTGAAGATATCCTGATCTGCACTGGGTTTTGTGCAATAATCCGAAGATTTCATGGTGTTCGGGCAATAATACGAAAAAATTGTATGATTCTAATGTTTTCATGATTTTATCGAATTTTCTCCTGCTCAGGAAATTTTCGGGGAAATGTATTTGTAAATAAGGGGGAAAAAATCTGTGTGGATTTGGTTGAAATATTTTTCAGAAATTTATCAGATATTTTTGGATTTTGATAAACCTATTAATCTTGATGCAAAGGTTTGAAAAAAAAAATGAGATATATTGAGAAAATATATATAATAATATATTAAGAAATATTTTTGTCATGTTTAAAACTTCATCCTCCGTCATGACGACTACATTCTGTTAATTCTACATTGCCAGGAATGATACATTATTATCAGGAACCCTGTTATCCAGAAATCTCCAAATTATGGGAAGGTAGACTCAATTTTATTCAATTAATTCCAGTTTGTAAACCTTATTTCCTTTTTCTCTGTAATAATAAAACAGTAGCTTGTATTTGATCCCAACTAAGATATAATTAAACCTTATTGAAGGTAAACCGTTCTGTTGGGTTTAATAAATGTTTACATTTTTTTCTAGTAGACAGGTATGATGATCCAAATTATGGAAAAGACTCCTTATTTGGAAAACCCTACAGCATTCTGGATAGTAAAAAAATATTTTTATTGGCTCCTCAAGCTGTCCAAACCACATCTTTCTGTGCCTGTATTTGGCTCAACTACCCAAACACCAACCCTTTCTGCTCAGTCCTTTGCCAAACCAGGCACCTACCAGCAAAAATGTTTTATATAGTTTATCGTAAGGCACTTCCATGGCATTGGCTAAGCATTGCTTCCTCTATGTCTCTGTGAAAAATAGAATTTTACAAAACATTAATGGGGTTATGGAATAAGAGGCACTAAGTTTGCTCAGGAGCAGTAACCCATAGCAACCAATCAGCAGGTAGAGTTTACCAGTCACCTTTTTAAATGCAAACCGCTTATTGGTTGCTATGGGTTACTGCTCCTGGGCAAACTTAGTGCCTTTTATTACATATGGGGTATTTATCAAAATCCAAGTTTTTCTGATTATTTCAATTAAAAAAAGTAAGGGCAAAATAGAGTCCATGATTGGACCTTATTCATTATTAAAGAAAAAATCGAGTTGAATTCTGAATCGTACAGAGTTTTTTCAATTTTTTTCATGCTTTTTCCCCTGAAAAGCCCCGAATTTTGACTGAAAAGTCCGGAATAGCTGGATTGTCAGGCTAATTCCAGCAAAGACCTCAGAAACTTCCAAATAGGGTAGGGACCTCTCCCATTGACTTATAAAGTCATATGAAAAAGTTTGGGAACCCCTCTTAATTATTTTTTACTTCCTTTTAATATATACCATGCCGTTTGAGATATCAGAACAGTGCAGAGATCCAAATAAATCACAAAGTTTAAGCACATTTTGCTATGTGTATGCCATCTGAATCTTCTTGGTTACATTTCTTATATTGACTTATATCCAGTCCTAATACAGTAATGCAGAAATATATCAACCTCTGCGTTGAAGGATAATGCACCCCCTACCGCATAATATAAGGATATTAGAAATCACCTAATTGTTCTGTCAGCTGTAACATAGTATTTTAATGATTGTTTCTGTAACTGAGAGATTATCTTAACAGTTTTACCTGATTGAAAGAATATAATGCGTTCATAAAATATATACCGATAACTGCGTATAGATATGCAAGTCTTTAATCTCCTCAAAATCCCAAGGTTAAAGATTAAAATTCTCTTATCAAGATTGCTTTTGCATTGTATTAAAAGAATTAGAGAAATCAGAAGGAGACCCTTTTGATATGGGGGAAAAATAAATAATAAATTAACGTTCGATTCTTGGTTAGAGATTTTGAGATTTGCCTGTTGGGTATAAAATAATAACTGATGTTTCGTATATTTATATTGTATAAAATTAACTGATTTTAATAAACTAAAGAAATTCCAACGTTTCGATCACATCACCGTGATCTTCCTCTGGGAAGCAAAAAAAACCATTTTTTAAAATAAATACATGTATGGCATCCGTTATCTGGAAATCCGTTATCCAGATTATGGAAAGGCCATCTCCCTTAGACTCTATTTTATCCAAATAATTCATTTTTTTTTTAATGGATTTCCTTTTTCACTGTAATAACGAATTTGTACTTGATCCCTACTAAGATAGAATTAATCCTTATTGGAAGCAAAACCAGCCTATTGGTTTTATTTCATGTTTATTAAGGTATGAAGATCCAAATTACGGAAGAATCTGTTATCTGGAAAAGCCCAGGTCTTGAGTATTCTGGAGAACAGTCCGATACCCGTACACAGGACTGTATTTATGTCCGATACCGTGCGTGTGATGTCACATGCTTCCTTGGCCCTGCTACCCCTCAGCTCCTTCATCGGATTTCCTACGGAAATCCGTGGCGGAGGTTGGGGGGTTTAAAAAATGAAAAAAACAGCCTAACATGCCAATCACTGTGTAGACCAGCCATTGTGGCCATCAGTTGCTTGCTGTATACTGATGTTGTGGCATTTTGTTTCAGATCACAAGTGGGCTCTCTCATTGATAGCAAAAGTACCCCCCCCCCCCAAACTAGTCTCCTCCTGGGCAGCAGTAATGTATTGTAGTAACAACCAGTCACTAATTCATAAACATTCATAGCACTTGAGCATAACATTTATAAATGCTAAGACAGCCTTTCAGTGCTGTAGGACCTAGAGAGGCCACGATGCAAGGTTTCCAACATTTGAGCTCTACTTGCCCCAAATAATATACTTTGGAAAATATTTCCTTTTTCTGTGTTATAATAAAACGGCACCTTGTACTTAAATCCTTACTTAAACTAAGATATAATTAATCCTTATTGGAAGCAAAACCTGCCTATTGGGTTTATTTAATGTTTACACTAATTTTCTATTAGCATTAAGGTATGAAAATACAAACTACGGAAAGATCTGTTATCTGAAAAGCCCCGTGTCTCAAGCATTCTGGATAACCGGTCCCATACCTGTATTTATGAAGTATTATTGCTTATGGTATTTCCACAAGCCAAGCCATGTTCAGAAGACCTATCATACTTGTGTGATATCTGGGTTGGTTCTGTTACAATAGGCCCAGCTGGGTCACATCTACCTTGGTGGCCTTTGAATGTTTCTTTTAGATAAGTCAGTGATCTAATTAATTGTGAAAGCATAGGTTCATGTGGAAACAGAAAATCTTGCTGTATTATTTACCAAATATTGGCCTCCTTGCCTGTGATTAACCTAGTAAATACAATAAAACATCTTGAAACCTGAACATTTATACTCAAAGTTATTTAAAGTTTAAGCTAAATTTTATCAAGTGAATACAAACACTCGTGCAGTATTTACTTTTTATTATATCCTTTAATAGTCCATATATCTTGCACTCACTGTTGTTCTGCATGATGGGTCTAGATTTGGCCATGTAATAGATTTTTTCTGCCTGGTGTATTTTCATTTAGAGGTGAACTTGACGGTAAACTTTGATTAGTCTTGTACAAAGTGGATTTGCTTGCCAGGCTGACTGTGCATGTGTAATTCACTCAGATGCCAAAGATAAGCTACGAATATGCACGGCGGCGCAAGCCAAGGAGATTTGCTTAATCTGACCTAGATGTTCTTTTGATGATTGAGACCCAGTCTATGGGAAACAGTTCTCCATAACAAAATGAAATGCAAAGATATCCGTTGTTATACTCGGCTGTCCTCACAAAGACGGCATTTTCAATCAGTTTGGTACAAGTAGGGATTTGCTATATTAAGATGTAAGGCTTTCGCTATTTAGATCATTGGCGTTTGAATCGGAGATGATATTGAAAGTTGTAAGTGAATGTACCCGTTGCAGGTTTTTTTCCTTTTCGGGGAAAAGGATTATCCACAAATGTGATGGTCTGGAGATAGTTCATGTAGTCCTCTCCAATGGGCATGTGGCAACACATTATTTAAATGTGGGGGTGATGGTATGTACCATTGGCCACAAGTACCATTCACAGCTGTCTTCCTGCCTGTCTTCTTTGAAATGGGGGGGAAGATGTAATAAAGAAATTACGACTATGGTAACATAAAAGGCTGTATTTCTTTGCCGTAAGTAAAATTTTGAGTAGTCTTTGTATCGGTAGTGTTGATTGAAAAGAAGAGTTTAGCAGCTCTCCGGTAAGGTGAAACAAGTGGTTAATTCATGCCACAAAACAAATATTTTGGGTTTAACCAGCCCATTATTAAACAGGTTCAGGTTAAGCCTGAAACATGTTATGGCACGAATCAGAATTGGGAGCAGGGACAGGCATATTGGATGGGAACATACAGTACCCCGGATTCAACATTCTCCTGGAATTGACATTGTGTTTGCATGGACCCATAATGCGAGTGGCGCCTTTTTTCCCCCAAATTTTGCTTTCTTCAATTTACAGCATTTTGACGTCGTTCGCTGGGGAAAAAAACGGGGTTCTACTCTAGTTTGCTAACAGTGCTGCATTGTTTGGATTTTACCCAAATAATGTGCATGAAATGTTTAACTAATCCTATGTTTCCTTCTCTTTAGACTGCAGGACTGAGAGCTCGTCCAGGAAGGTTGCAGTGGTTTGCGGGGAAATGCATTGCAGCAAATCAGGTGAGATCTTTATATTTTTGGGTTTTGGTGGGAGTACAAGATTGTCATGGCGGAAGTGTTTCTTTTGAAATCCATTGCTTGCAGTAGAGCCGCAAGGGAGGATCTTGACTGAATATTCCTTGAAATATACTGACCATCATGAACATATCTGAACCTTGGACTAGATCTATCTCCTTCAGCCCCTTATAAATAGAATAGTACTATGGGAGTCCCCTTTCAGTTGCTTTCTTGAGTTTATCTACTGCCTGTCACAAAACATGCACGCGTAGTTACTTTAATGCCCCAATTATTTAACTTGAACAACACATGTACCTTGACATTATCATAGTGGGAGTTGGAAGTGAATCCCCCATATAGCAATGACACAATTTGCAAGCTTAAATATCGTCATTTATTATTTGCTCCATGTCTAAGACTGCTCCATGGTTAAATGGTTAGACTGTAGGCAACTATACATGACCTTGTTCCATCTGCCCTTCCAATTACCCAATAGAATGAATCAAAACAGAAGTGGCAGGAGCCTCAGATAAGCACCGATTGAAATCATTATCAGTCCATATTTTCTGTCCATACAAACGGACTGCCCGTCATCTACATCTTGATGGTCCACGATATACAGCATCAGGCAGTAAGGCTGAAATTTGCCAGCTTAAGCATACGAATGCCACAGATGTGCTGAACTTTATCACAATAGAAGCTGACCATGCCTAAGTTCGATTTCGTTTATTGTATTTCCAAAATTTATTCTGCTGTTCTCATGCATTCCTTGCTCTTTTTCCAAGCGGTCGATTGAGAATGGTAAACTCTTGTATCAAGCAGGGCACCAGTCAAACGTCTAGAATAAAATTGAATTATTTCTAAGGGGGGGGGGTACCACCTATGCAAAATTAACATTGTTACAGTAGCATTACAGAAATCGTTCTACACAGGAGTTATTCTTTTGTGTCTTTATAAAAGCTTTTGGGAACTTGCCATTCCGCCTGTTGTTGACAGAGTTGGAGCCAAGTACATTTAACACCTGCTTATGAAAGTGCAGCTTTTAGTAGCTCCGTCAAGCTCCAGAGTATACTGAAAAACTTGGCAAAGAATAAGCAAGAGGGCTTGATTCCTAGAGAAATCTGAGATGAAACAATACAATCTGTGTTTTGTGTGCTTTTGTCATGTTCCGTTTTATTGTTACTTAAAAACCTGAACTGGTCACCAGAGGGGTGGCTATGTAGCCTGACTTTTAAAGTAGAAGGAAAGGCTAAAAAGAATTAAGCTTTATCAGAAAGATCTATATAAATACACCAGTAAACCGTCAAAGTAATGCTGCTTTGAGTCATCTGTCAAAAGAAACACTTAATTGCTTTCCTTCTATTGTGTACACATGGGCTTCTGTATCAGACTTCCTGTTTTCAGCTTAAACCTCCAGGGCTTGGGCTTGAGCATGCTCAGTTTGCTCATCTCCCCCACCCTCCTTCCCTCCTTTTTACCTCCTCCCCTCCCTTTTTACCTCCTCCTCTTCCTTTTACCCCCTCCCCTGGGCCCAGAGCTATGAGTGAGCAGAGATATACTCTGCAGGAAGTGATGTCACACCAAGCTAATATGGCAGGTGCTATAGTAAACAAACAGAGAGGGTTCTAGAGCTGTTTACTCTGGTATGGTAAAACATTCTACAGAATAAATATAGTGGGATAGCTTTCACTATTGTGGCTAATCTATTGGCAATAAACTGCTTTGGTAGCTTTCCTTCTCCTTTAAGAATGTTGTATTTTGAGTTTTTCTCTTAAAATAATGGTTTCCTGCTTTTTCTGTGTTTCTTAAAGCTGGAACCTCTTGAAAACTTAGTAGATATGACCCAAAAGCTCTTTGAGTGTGACAGAGACGACATGTACTACTATCTTCTGAAACTTTGCAGTAAGTATTTTCAGATAGGACATTTTTTTTGGGTCACAAAAGAGTATAATGCTTCAAAATTTTGGGTCTGGTGTGTAATTTTATGCATGCTCGTCGAATTTCAGAGGAAAATGATGACTGGAAGAAAGCAGATGCTGTATGGACTAAAATTCAAGAAGAAAATGCGATACCACGGGAGAGAACGTTGAGGCTTTTGGCGGATATTTTCAGGAGAAGTGGACAAGAAGTCTCCTTTGATGTACCAGAGGTAATGTAATGCATTTATTTAGGCAGTTAATGTCTTTGCACTATCAACACAGCAGTGGTCAGCTGTGGCATGTAGCTTCGAGGAAGACTAAACTTATAGGAAGCCTTTACAGAACTTAAAGTTTGACCTCCTAGAACATAAGCTCCTTATTGAGCATTCTGTAACTCTTTCCAATACTACTCCGTTACAACAGCAATATTTATCTTTTATTGCCCCGCCTGACTGATTTTTTCTTTTATGTAGACTTGGTATAAAGATGCAGCTGAATCAAAAGTCCCAGCATTTCTCAGTTCTCCAGATTCATCCTTGCAGAGGAAAGACCTAGTTCTCAGTAAAAAGGATAAAGGCAAAGGTAAGTCTAATGCATCTGCTCAGCTGTCTAGAGACTGTTCAGACTGAAGCCTGTGGACGCCAGCCTGCATTCTAATTCAAGTGGACGTTAGGTTTCCTAAGGTGTTGACGAATAGATGGTGACTGCTTGGTTTTGGTATTTATTTATGAATGCATTCTGCCTTGTGCCACTAGGTGGAGCATGCAGAGTAAACCACTAAAATCTTTGGAAAATGGCATTGCTGCAAAGACTGCAGACATCAATGAAACCACCTTTACTGATGTTTTTTTCTTTTTTACACGCCCCTCTAAATAAAGTATCATTGCCTAAAATGACTTCCTAGGTTCTTCTGAGGCAAAAGATTAAAAGGAACATAAAACGGGATACCTAGTTGTTCTGTTTGCAGAGAGCTAGCGATCGGCTTAGGCGAGTCTACCTGTCTCCCCATGTATACTTTCATCTATGTAAAATGAAGGATAAATGTTACAGGGCTTTAACTGGTAGGGTCCTCCAATTATTTCCTTTAGAAGCCTTTGAATGTTCCTTAGTAGTGTTAATGATCATTTTGAACTTGGGAACAAGTTGTGCTCAAGACCCAACTGTCATCTTATTAATTCCTTATCTGACCTGCAATATTTCAGTAGGTTGACGGTCACTTGCTTCCATTACAACATATATCGGCACACATGCCCTTACATGCAACTTTCTAGCCAATACCTTATGTTTTTAGGTCCTGGCAGAGTTAGGAGCAAATAGACTACCCAAGGCCAGCAAGGCATCTACCTACACTCCTGTCCATAATGTTCAAAGGTTACATAGGAACATAAGTAGGGAAAATGTCAAAGCAAAGTTCACTGAGAAGCGAGAAGTTTCTGCAGTCTTCTGCATATATATGCTTCAGCTTGAAGGGCTTTAGTCCCAATTTGCACTGTATGCCATTAGTAGGACCCCCCCCCCCCGATGAGCACCAGGGAAAACATTTGTGTTGAGTAACATAGTAAGTTAGGTTGAAAAAAGATGTCCATCAAGTTCAAACTTTTAAAGGAGAAGGAAAGGGGTGCCAAAGGCCGGTGCTCCTATCAGCAGAAAATGGCACCGCCCTGGGGTTATACCAGTGAGCACCACAGAACGCTTCTCTTCCGTCATCCGCTTTCTTTGTGCGGCTGTGCATGGACAGTCGAAACGAAAAGCTGAACTTTAACTAAAAAGTCGTCTATTTCGTTCAACTGCTGAAGTGGATCGCTCCGTAGTGCTCACTGGTATAACCCCAGGCCGGTGCAATTTCCTGGGGCAAACGCATACCTGTCTATTTCTATAAATAACCTGCCTAACTGCTAATTGATCCAGAGAAAATTAGAAATCCCATTTGAAGCCTCTCCAGTTTGCCTCAGGGTTGGAAATATCCTCCTTGACTCCAAAATGGCAACCAGACCAGTCCCTGGAGTGTCCCAAAGGAGATCTGTGTGTAAACTGTATTAGTGCAGGAGTGCTGATGGTATGAGTGTGTGTACATATAGAACAGCAAACACATCAGCTGACGATTTTATCTTCTAATGGAATCGAATATGAGTGGGACATGACATTTTGTGTTGGCAAGTTGTCACTTCCCTAGCAGACACCTATAAAAGGCAGCTGATGAAAAGAAGGCTTGCTATGGCAAAAATAAATCATGTCAGCGAGTGTTTACACGTGGGTGGCATTTCACACTGAGTGATCAAAAGGAGCGCCACTTTACATCATAATGATCCAATCTCTGCAATGTGCCTACCTGTCATAATAAGCTCACTCACATGTTGTAGCCATGGACTCTCCTATCATTTCCTTTTAATTTCTCATTGTGGCTGTTTCCCTTTCATACAATGAAGATCTCTCAGGCTTTTTGTGTGCGCAAGATTCTATAGAAGCACTGAGTTCACGTGGCTCTTATCAAAGTATATATTTTCCCCTGTCTTTTGTTAATTTGATATAATATGCGTTTTATTCAGTCTTAAGAAACCCATTAGCATACATGAACAAAAAATAAAATGTTCTTCATTTTGTAACATACACAGTTTAAATTCAGTCTGTGTAAGGCTCTACATATCATCTCTATGTTGCCTCTTTGGTCCACTTACTTGCCTACAAGTGACTGCAGCTTCCACATGTGTATATATATATATATATATATATTGTAGGCTGTTTTATTATAAGACCAGGTATGGGACCTGTTATCCAGAATCCTCGCGACCTGGGGTTTTCCGGATTACTGATCTCTCCATAATTTAGATCTTCATACATCTAATAGAAAATCATGTAAACATTTGGGGTGTCATTTATCAAGGTCCGAATTTATCTCAATATCAGCTGCTACAAACTCTGATCTTACCCTCGGTTTTTTAACGCTTATTTATTATTACATTTTCCCAAAAATTTGCATTGCGGGAAAAGCTCAGATTTTCAAGATTTTTTCGTGAATCTTCCCCGAAATCTCGGAATTTTTCGGAGTTTTCACTCGAAAGCTGCGTAAATATCGTGAAATTGCCCAAAACCCCCTGACACAACCAAAAATCAATGGGACTGTTCCCATTGACTTTTATGCAACCTCGACAGGTTTGAGATGCCGTGGTTTTATATTCGGGATTTTTAGCCCTCGGGTTTCGGGGAATTTTGGGTATTCGGAGCTTATTAAATAAACCCAACAGGCTGGTTCTACCTCCAATAAAGATCAATTATATCTTCGTTGGGATCCAGTATAAGCTACTGTTTTATTATTACAGAGAAAAAGGAAATATTTAAAAATTTGATTATAATGGAGTCTATGGGAGATGGCCCTTCTGTAATTCGGAGCTTTCTGGATAACGGGTTTTCAGGATAACGGATCCCATACCTGTATTGGGGCCCAGCTCTTTACCGTTCCATTGTAAAAGGGCTTGCTGGGATGGCCAGAGATGCAGAGGTTGTTAAAAAGCTCATAGTTTGAACAGAGAGACAAAATATAATAGTATTTCTTTCCTCAGACGTTTGCACTGTGTATTGCATTAAAGGGGATCTTAAATTGAATTGAATTGGTCAAGCATCTCTATGCACTACTTTCGGTTAAGCATCAGTCTATGCGCTTCCCATATAGTCAGTTGATCCTAGGGTTGCTGATTCTCTTAACTCTGGAGCCACAAGACTGATATTAACAACCACTAATATTGCAGAAACCATTAACAATTGAAAATTAATGTTAATGTCAGAAGTGCCCACAAAATTAATTCTGTGGCTTAAGATCCCTTTTAAAGGGCAAGTAAAGACAAAAAACAAGAACCCATTTTTACTTTCCTTAATGAAAAAGAAACCTATCTCCAATATAGTTTAATTTAAATATGTGTACCGTTTTTATAAGAAACCTGACTATATGCAGTGAAATTCTCCCTTCATTTACTGCTGTGGATAGGAATTGTCAGATGGTCCCTAACTGCTCTGCAGGGAAACAATCATATTTATGAACAGCAGGGGGAGCCCCCACCTTACTTCACAGCCATGCAGAACTTCAGCAGCTTTGTTTGTTTCCCTGTAGAGCAGTCGACGATTGTGTACAGATTTGTATTGGATTTTATTTTTGCCTTTACATCCCCTTTACTGTTTCCAACTCCAGCTGCAGGGACAAAGATGATGGAGCCCGATTTAAACAGATAAACTGGGATTCTCATTGAAGGATTATTTTGCTGCAGCCACTGGTTCTGCAGAGTTAAAGAAAGTTTGTATTAAACAATGCAAAAACCACATTAGATTACATGACAACACAGGACCCAGTGCAGTCTGAATATTCTGATTATTATTAGTCTTGCTGTATCGGCTTCTGGCAGATATTATTTGACTTGTGATGTTTTGACAATTTATGACGATCCCTAAGCAGCCCAGACCACACTGAGCATGTGCACAGTCTTGGTCTTGCAAAAATGTTTAACAAAGTTACAAGATGGTGATCCCCTGTGGCCAACTTTGAAAGCATAAATTATTTGTTTGATTAGGCTTGTGGTGCAGTAAGTTTATGTTTAGTATACAAAATACAGCATTTCTAGCCTTATTCTATTTTAGAAAATCTATAATCGGGTTTTGCATTTCTTTTTCACCCTATTGGATATTGCCAAGGGGCGTTGGCTTTGCTTCATTGTGCTTCCGTCTTGCACCCCTGAATTTTATAATTTACGTACGTTTCCGTCTACAGAAGCCCTCAAATTATTCCTGGAAGTGGAGAAGATCGGTGTTGCTATCAGTGCGGCCACATACTCCAACCTGATCCGCTCGCTGCTGTCAGAAGGAATGCTTGAAGAAGCCAAAAAAGTGCTAAATCAGTAAGTTTTCTGGCTTCTGTGAATTTTATATATCTGAAATTTCACATGAATCCTTTCACACTGCTATTTTGGTGTCCATTAAGAAACTTTCAAGTTTATTTAATCCTTTCTCTTGTCCCTGTTCCTATTACAAATGGAAGGGTGGAGTGTCCAGAAAGGTGGGAAGGAGGGAAAACATTTTTTACTTCCTTGTTTTATGATTCCCCCCCCCCCGTCCTAATTTACATATGCAAATTCAGATTCTGTTTGGCTGGCCAGAAGGATTCAGCCGAATCCAAAATAGTGCCTCCCACTGCACAGATGCCATTTAGATGTGACAGTAGGCAAGATTTTGATATTAATGGCAGAAAAGAAAGAAAAGAAAAGTGTCAGCTGATACCCAGTCACTGGTGGTTATGGGACATTCAGACAGGGTGTAAAATATCCCAATTTTCTTACATTACCCCCATAGAGATTATCCTGCTGAAAAAGGCCGAATTCCAAACCGAATCCTGGGTTCGGTGCATCCCTAGTTTGGATGCAGACGTAAAGATCTGCTTTTTAATCAGGTTCATTTTTGGTTTTGTCCATGTACCAAAGAATAAATGGATCTCTGAGCATCATTGAATACTATTGCACGGCAGCACAAGCTGCTATTTGGTCACAGGAAAATATAATGCCTTATTGTCAAATATTACGTTTTTTTTTATTGTACAAAATTGCTGCAAACTTTTTTTTCTTCCTCCCTTGATTTGAAAATGTTGTTTCTGATCCCAGTAGCTGATTTATTCCGACTCTAATAAATTGTGTTGTGTGCCGAGACAGTGGGAGATACTGAAATGAGAGGCGCGGACAGTATTGGAATGAAAGATTAGTTCTGTAATAGTGGCTAAACATCTATTTAATCACACCCAAGATTGGGGGGAAAGTCAATGCAGTGTTACATGTAATTTGCAGCCTCATGCGTGAAACGTTGATTTAAGGGCTTTGACAGATGGGACAAAGGGAAGACGCGGAACTGAGCAATAAGTGCTTAGGCAGGGATTAAGAGGATTGCTCGGCAGAGGAAGGAAAATCCTGAGTCCGATGACCCCCCTCCCAGAGGCTGAAAGTGACCGAGAGGATATTCGTATTGCGTGAGCTCCGCAAAGGATTTTCAAGGATTGATGAGAATAATTTAGCAATGACCCTGCTTACCTCCCCCCATCTGCTCATTTCATAAGTTTGAGTAGCTCGGCTGCTCAGTTGGGAGCCTCAAGATGATCTGGGAGATTTGTTTTCGATTGTTGATGTTCTAAATGACAGTGACCTTTCCCCACTCTCACTAGTCTCCGGCAGAGGATTTCCTTCCCTTCCTTTCCCCCCCCCATTTTTAATCTAGAAATAATAAAGTTATGGCAGGATTTCATTAGCAAGTGTGACCGTAGTTCTATGTGAGGCTTGTGTCTGTCTTTCCGGCTGCCTAAATATATACACTGTAGTAGCGGCAGGTGCGAGTCTAGATTTTGGTTAGAAAAAGAATTGTACAGGTATGGGATCAGTTATCTGGAAACCCGTTATCCAGAAAGCTCAGTTACGGAAAGGACACACTCCATTTTATCTGAATAATCCAGATGTTTAAAAATTATTTCCCTTTTCTGTGTAATAATAAAACAGTAGCTTGTACAGGTATGGGACCTATTATCCCGAGTGCTCAGGACCTGGGGCTTTCTGGATAACAGATCTTCTGTATTTTGGATCTTCATACCGTAAATCTACTAGAAAATCTTTTAAACACGAAATAAACCCAATAAGCTGGTTTTGCTTCCAATAAGGATTAATTATATCTTAGTTGGGATGAAGTACAAGGTACTGTTTTATTATTACAGAGAAAAAGGAAATCATTTTTAAAATTCTGGATTGTTTGAATAAAATGGAGTCTATGGAAGACGGCCTTTCCATAATTCTGAGCTTTCTGGATCAAGGATCTTTCTGTAATTTTCGATCTTTATTCCTTAAATTTACTAGAAAATCATGTAAATATTCAATTTTAACCAATAGGCTGTATTTGCTTCCAATAAGGATTAATTATAACTTAGTTGGGATCAAGTACAAGCTACTGTTTTATTATTACAGAGAAAAAGGAAATCATTTTTAATATATTTGGATTATTTGATTATAATGGAGTCTACGGGAGACGGCCTTTCTGTAATTCAGAACTTTCTGGATAACGGATCCCATACCTGTGCTTGATCCCAACTAAGATATAAATAATCCTTATTCGAAGCAAAGCCAGCCCATTGGGTTTATTTAATGTTTACGTGATTTTTTAAGTAGAATTAAGGTATGAAAATCCGAATTATAGAAAGATCCCTTATCTGGAAACCCCCCTTTATTCTGGATAACCGGTCCCATAAATGTACTTTAAATAGTTTTTTATTTTATTTTGGAGTTGGAGTAAAGCGGCTGTCTCCGTGCCGTAAAGTTACATGTTGCGGTGACAGCGATCTGAAAATGAATCGAGCAAATCATACGGTAGATGCCGTTCTGGAATCCCAGGAATCCATGTTTGATTTTTTTTTATCACCCCCCATTTCTTAAAAGAATAGTTTTTCATATTATAATTATTGCAGACGTAAGCGCTGTGGGGGTAAAGTATCCCGCTTTAGCATTCCCGCGGAACAGAGCCGGGCACGCAGTTATTTTCGTCATCTAATATGTCAGCACGGAAGAATCCGAACCGATTGTTTAAAGAGAAATCTCGCCTTCTCCCTTTTGTTGCTGCCTTCCAACTTTGTCAGCTGTCAGGGTAGAGAAGAATAGGGGGGGATAAAATAAGCCGCTCATTCTGTAGCCATTGACAGGATCGCACAAAAGCTGTCTCCAGGTCGATATTTTGCAGCAATATTTTTAACGTACGAAGTCGTTTTTTGTTAATTTCACCTTGGAGCCCAACCGTTTATTATCGTATCAGAAGCATGTCAGTAATTCCTTTCTAAACGTCTCCTTCTTGTAGCGCCGAGAACCACATCAAGGGCTTCACGCTGAACGATGCTGCCAACAGCCTCCTCATCATCACGCAAGTTAGGCGGGATTATTTGAAAGGTATGTCACGATGCTTGACCTTTACGTCACATTAATGCCTCTGCAGATTCTTCTTGCACCGCCCTTCGAATACTTGGATAAAGGAGTCCATTTAGCAAATTACCTGCTTATCAAGAGCCTTTTGTGGCGGCGGAGAGATTTAAATGACTGTACACGCATTTATAATACAGCTTGAATATGAATGTACTTGTCATTTGACCACTTAGTCCAGTTTCCGTTCCATTTAACACAAGATGGGAGGGTTTTTTTCCCCTCTCTCCTTAAGATGAATCGCTGCTCTTCAGACATCCAGACATGCAAAATGTGTGTCGCAGAAAGCGAGTGCAGGCTTTTCATGCCGCCGTTAAAATTCACAGCACAAGCTGCTTCTGATTTGGAAAATTAACCGCCTTTAATGCATAGGAAACAATTTCTCAGCTGTTGTTCTTTGCCATTGTTTCTCACCCTGAAATATCCAACTAGTTAAATTGAGTGTTAAACACACACACTTTGGGGCAGATTTATTAATGTCGAATTGGAAATTCAAATTTTTTGGGGGGGGTCAAAAGTCTCAAATTCGAATTGGGAATTATCCAAACTCGATTCGAATTTTAATTAGAATTTCGAGATTTATCAAACCTATACCTTGGGAAAAATTTGAATTCGACTATTTGCCGCCACCTTAAACCTGTCAAGTTCATGTAGAAGTCAATGGAAGACGTCCAGTGACCAATTTGAATGTTATTAGCCTTCCTGACATTCAAGTTTTTTCGGAGAAAAAAACTGTTACAGTTTAGTCTAATTCGATTCAAGTTTTCGGGTCGGTAATATTTGTTCGAGTTTCAGACATTCAATTTTTTTCTTAAATACCCCCATCGAATATTGAGTATATTCAAATTTATTTTAAAAAAAAAAACTCGCACAAATTCAACTTTTGATAAATGGGCCTCTTAGTCGTTGCAATATTAATTTGGATGATTGGGAAGATACAGCTAATACTTTTCAATAATTTTTTATAGCTACAGATTTTTAATAACGGCTTCCAGCCACTAATGGGTTTCCTTTTCATATCCGACTCAAGGCATCGAATCCTCCATTACTGCCGGCCGCACCTCTGTTGCTAAAAGGCACTTTAAAACAAGCGCATGTTTTTGGTAATATAGGCCAAAAGTGTAGAAAGACAAAAACAGAAAAATGCAAAGAGGAGAAAAAAAAAATAAAATGTTTTAAACCACATACATTCATGAAAATGTAATCTCTTCTATGGGAACATATTATTTAAAGTTTTTCTTTTTTTCAGGTATTTGGTATTTTTGCTCTGTGGCTCACCAGTTTGGAATACAACCTGCTTTTTTTTTTTTGTGGATGAGGTCAGCGACCCTAGCAACCAAGGGGCAACATTGAATATCAATGAACACCGTAGTGCCTTTATAGAAAACAAGAAATTAAAAAATAAATAAAATTCTTTTGACTTGGCTGATTGTAATCCAATCATCTGGATCAAAGAGAGGTGCTCCCATTGGCAGGGAACTGGGTTCTAAGGACAGGACTACATGGCCGATTCAGCCGCAATCCGACGCGCTGTGCAAAATCGCATGCGTCACGTCGGATGCGACAGACATAAGGTTAGTAATTCAATTGTCGCATCGTGTCGCAGCATTGATGCGACACGACTGTCAGATGCAGACGCTGCACGCTGCATCTGCATCCCACAGTCGTGTCGCATTAACAATGCGACACGATCCGACACTGCCATTACTTACCTTGTTTCCATCGCATTCCAACGTGACGCCTGCGATTTTGCGCAGCGCATCGGATCGCGGCTGAATCGGCCATGTAGTCCTGCCCTAAGGATCTTAATGTTTAATAATAGGACCTATTATCCAGAATGCTTGGCTCCTGGTGTTTTCCATACTTTATCTATTAAAAAAAAGAAACATTTCAACATTAATTACACCCAGTAGGATTGTTTTGCATACAATAAGAATTAATTATATATTAGTTGTGATCAAGTACAAGCTACTGTTTTATTATTACACACGAGGAATTCAATTTTTAAAAATTAGAATCAATTGCTTAAAATGAAGTCTATGGGAGATGGCCTTTCTGATATTCAGAGCTTTTTTGCACAAGCACGGCTGTGTTTATTTGTAGCTACGAAATGGGATCCGTTATCCAAAAACCCGTTCTCTATCAAGCTTAGAATTATGGGAAGGCCATTTTTCTTTATACTTCATGTTATTAAAGTATTAAAATTTTTTAAAAACGATTTCCTTTTTCTGTGTAATAACAAAACAGTAGCTTCTACTTGATCCCAACTAAGATATAATTAATCCTTATTGGAGGCAAAAACATTCTATTGGGTTTATTTAATGTTTTTATGATTTTCTAGTAGACTAAACTGAAAAAAATGTTTGGAAGGTGAACAACCCCTTTAAGGTATGAAGACCCAAATAATGGAAATATCTGCTACCCGGAAATTTCCAGACCCCGAGCTTTCAATAACTGGTCCCATACCTGTACTCCCTCACACCTGTTTTTATAAAAATATCCCCCCTGTCTGAGAATTCTGTACAAAAATCCTCATATAAAACCTTTGGCCTGGATGCTGATATCTATAACAGGGAGCTCTCTGCCGCATGACAGTCGGCTCCTTTGATCGTAGGCACTGCACTATCTGCATAACAATATATCATTATTGATCAATTTTTGAAACTGATAGCAGTTTATCATAGTGGAATTCCCCCCTTATTTGTGTTTGCAGAAAAATCCTCTGAACCGGCCATTAATACAATTTGCCTGGCATCCAGATTGCTGGTTTGTGCCTTTTCAGCGGACGTGCACAACTGCCATCTGCGCACTGAGTAATTTTCCTAGTCCCTATTGACACAGAGCCCATCACTGCCTTTGTGCGTGCAGTTTGCAACCGTTATCTGCTGCTCAATTTGGGTGTGGGGGGTGGAAGGGACACTATTGTGTTGTGCATCCTCAGCAGCCTGCTGACTGACTGCCAGTTCCATCATTAAATTCTAGTCCCAAGAAGGCTTGGCATTTCTCTGCAAGTGCCTAATATGAGAAACAACAGAGTGGATGCTAATCACTAGCTTTGCTTGTCTCTTTCATTTTAGGAACCCTGGAATCAGTGCCTACTCTTGCGCTTTATACATATTTATTATTTTCCCCCCTTTTCTTTTTGAATAGATGCCATGGCCTCTCTGTAAGCGATGCTCGAAGGTGACAAGGTGCCTTCACAGCTGGCAGTCACCCGTCTCGTCCAGGCGCTGGCTTTGAAAGGCGACCTGGAAGGTATCGAAGTGGTTGAGAACATGATGCGGAATATTGGTTCCTCCATCCGGCTGTCATCCCATATGCTTTTTGTCAATAATAAAATGTTGGCTTATCTGAAAAGGTAAGGGTGTCTGAGAACTTCAACATTCCACCAAAGGCCTTAAGGGGAAACTCAGACATGGTTACAGAGAGCAGCTTCTAAAATATGCAGTCAAAATACTATAAATAAGGTGCCATAATAGGGAACTGGTTACCCAGCACCTCACCATTCTCCCAACTGCTCCCTGGTGCTGATTAAGGTCAGTCACTACCATACTGTACATGTGCCCTGCCTTAGGTAGCCCACGGGAGACCAAGATGACACCTCTGCTCTCTAATAAAGTACCCCCAGTAAATTGACATGCCCAGTGATCATTAGCCTTTAAAAACTGTAGGTTATCTGACAGTTGCAAACTTTAGTAGTGCTAATTATAATCTATAACTAGGGTTGCCACCCGGCCGGTATTTTACCGGCCTGGCCGGTAAAATACCTGCCGGGGCCCTTATTTTACAGGCCTAGCCGGTAAAATACCTGCCGGGGCCGGTATTACAAATTTACCAGCAATGTAGCTGCCAATAAATTTGTAATACGATTAAAAGGAGCCCTCGGCCTACCCCCAATCCCCTGGAACTTACCTTTTCTTTTACTTCTTCTAGCGTCCATGGCGTGGCCCCGCCCCTTTTGACGTCACAGCCCGCCCCTTTGTGTCCCCGCCCCCCGCAGCCAGTAAAAGATTTTTAAAAAGGTGGCAACCCTATCTATAACCTCTAAGCCTTACCTGTTACCTATAATAACATTATACTTAAAGGGGCTTTTCGTCTTTGAGCTAACTTTTAGTATGATGTAGGGAGCGATATTCTGATACAAGAACAAAGAGGGTTAGGGCGTTCTTGGAAGCCACATATAGATCAGACCAAAAATAAGTTGATTAAAAAGTCAAAATTTTTTTTTTTTGATTTAAACAATCGTCGATAGCCTTACGTGTTTCGTATCACTGAGACACTTAGTGGGTTATTTACTAAACTCCGAATGCAAAAATCATGATAAATTTGTGATTTTTTAAATATAAAATCAGACTTTAAAAAAAAAAAAAAAAAAAATCATGAATTTTTCAGAATTTGTTAAACCCTGAGGATGGAAAAGTCAGAATCAGAAAATCCAACATCTCAGACCTGTTGAGGTTGCATATAAGTCAATGGGAGAAGTTCCAATGGGTTTTTTTTTGTGCGCTGGGTTTCGTGCAATACCCAGAAGTTTTCTGGCAAAATTCTGAGTTTTCGGGTGAAAAAATCTTGAAAATCAGATTTTTTGGGGGGGGATTTTTTTGGCACAAACAAAATTTTTGGGAAAGTGTATTAATAAATAAGCCGAAAAAACCTGTTCGGATTTGGTCTGAGTTTTTTCAGAAAATATTGAAATAAATTTGGACTTTGGACTGATAAATAACCCCCTTAATTGAAGGCTTAATCAAGATTGAGATGATTGTTTAAATAAAGATTTTTTCTCCTTTTTAATCAACTTATTTTTGGTCTGATCTAAATGTGGCTTCCTAGAGTGCCCTAACCCTCTTTTTGTTCTTGTATATGGATTTCTTCTCCCCTGAGCTCAGGGCCTGGGGCAGGAGCACCTGGGCCACTACTCTACTTTCGTGAGTTATCTTACTGTGTATGTATTTCATTTTTTTGGTGTTACTGTTACTTTAAGCTGACACTGTTATAAATCCCAAAAGGGGTTCTCCATCCATATACCACTTTTGCATCATGAAAGAACCTTCCCGCATAAATCAATAAAATCCTTTTCTGCGGGTTTTAAGCTTAACGTCATTACTATCATAACCAGTATCTGTCTACAAAGTGTTGTAAAGGTGACGATAGATGAAAAGATTTTTCCGGCAAAGATCCTTTGTTTCAGTACACACGTGTGGAGCTGAATAGTCAGATATACATATAGAAACAATAGAATTCTACCTGTATCGATTCAGCACTAACAATGGCTGATGTTCGGGTGCCTTCAAAGGCCAACCCGATTGACGAGCCGACCAATATCCAAGTCTTCTGCCGATATTGGTCGGCTCGTCTCCCACCATACACACCGGATATCAGATGAAAATTAGTTTCATACGATATTATCAGCGTGTCTATGGCCACCTTAAAGCTTCTGTTTAACAGACCAGCAGGGTAAAGGACTTCTGCTAGAGTGAGGCACAACCAGAGAACAGAAAAGGATAAACAAATCCTGCTTTCAATGTCATTGACGAAAACTGTTGAATATATTGAATTCATGTACATTGGGAGCTGCTTAGTACTTAGAATATTATTCTTTTATTATGCGAAAAGCTGATTTGGGTGGAGTTCCCTTTTAACTAGATTCCTAGAACGACTAGGCCCTGACGAAGCATCTGCTAAAGCTTGGTGGCATGTCATTATTATAAATGAGAAACTTTGGTGGAGAGAAGCCTTAGATTTCCTAATGCAGAACTTCTATTTTATTGGGGGGGGAAGTAGAGCAGCAGATCCGAGCTTTGCACATTATTAGCACTTTACCAAATGTCCTTGTCACCCCACGTTACACATTCCCCGTATACACCTGCTCCATGTGCATATTTACCAGCGCCACAACACAATGAGCACATTATATTTATTATCAGTTTGGGAATAAGGGAGGACAGTGCTGAAACCATTTCAGGTAAATATTCTATTTAATATTGCAAGAATACAGTAATAGTCCTGCCCGTTAATTATTCATACTCGCTTGGCCGTTTTCTTGCTTTTATGTACCTTTTTGCCGGCTGACGGCGAGGCTGCAAGTCACTTTTACTCAGTAACGAAGCAGCGCTACTGTCACCCCTGCTAAGCCATTGCCCGACTCCAGTCCTATTAAAGAATTACATCCACTCTCAAGGTTCCTTTATTACTTTGCCACTTGGCCGTACATTTTTTTTTAATTTCTTTTTTTTTTTTTTTTTTATGCTCAAGTTCTGATTTTAGTGCTGTGAAACTGGCCACAGCAGGGATTTTTCTTTAAAAATAAAAATACATATAAAAATTAGGGATGCACCGAAATCCACTATTTTGGATTCGGCCGAAACCCCCAAGTCCTTCGTGAAAGATTCGGCTGAATATTGAACCCAATCCTAATTTACATATGCAAATGAGGGTGGGAGGGAATAAAAAGAGCGGCTCTTGTGATTTAAAAGTGGAATTATCGAGAAAACAAAAATGTAATACAATCTTCATCATTCTGAAATACATTTTCTGAATACAACCAATTAAATACTCTGAACTGTTTCTAAAATAATCTTTAAGTTTATGTTCACTATTCCTCTCATCTGTTTCTCTTCATTCTCTCTTCATGCAACAGTTGGGTGTCAGATATTCATTGACAGTTAGATACAATATACCTTATAGGGGGGGGCTTCCTTTCCTAGCAGATGAATTAGAGTTCACTCAAACAACTGATTCCAGTACAAACAAAATCTAACAAAATAACTGTCTCTTGCACAAATCCTGCATGTAGAGAGACATGATGTCTGGTGATTTTAATAGAGAAAAACTAATGCATTTTCTTGGCAAAATGAGCCCCCCTATAAGATATATTGGATGTAACTGTCAATGAATATCTGACACCCAACTCCTAAACGAAGACAGAATGAAGAGAAACAGATGCTGAGAGGGATATTGAATATAAACTTGATTATTTCAGAAACAGTGCAGAATTTTTTATTGATTGTATATAGAAAGTTTCTTATTTCAGTATGCTGAAGCTTAGATTACATTTTCATATTTTGTGGCTGGTTTGCACAAGTCTCCTCAAGAAGACTAGAATCTGTAATAGTTTCTAAGCAATGACTTTGATGACACAAGGACACTGGTTACTGGTTTAGCTAGTCCTTTTCTAAGGCTAGAGTATACATCTATATAAACCTTATTTCAACATGAGCAAAACAAATCAAACTTAAAATGCATTCTGCCTTACCCTATATTAAGCTTCATTTGATTAGAGTTAGTGAGCTCTGTGTAAACAACCCCCCTCAATTCAGTCATTTGCTGTAGCTGTTTGGCTTAGAAAAAATTCCCAGCATAAATCATTTCATTTGCTTTGCAGTGAGTGGCATGGCTGAGAGACTGGCCAATCAGTTTTCAGTGTACAGACCAATTACAGACCTTTTCCTGCAGTACATCCAAGCTGGAAGGAAGAACGATGCCCGTTTTCTCTTGCAGGTCAGTTATACCTGAACGGTGCTGAAATAGATCTGAATGCTTGCCGTAGCTTATCCTTCTGGATTTACTTGCCTGTGGGTTTTAAGAGGTGTTGTCGATTATCTTGACAGATTATCATGTACTTCCGTCAGGGCTTTTTACTTTGTTCTCGCTAATTATCTGACCTTGGAGAAGGAAATCCGTCATTTTCAGTCTTATTTATAGGGGATATGTGCCCACCTAGTACTATTTGCATACTTATATTTATTTTCAGGACAGAATGGCAAAAGCTTAAAGGATAAGTACACCTTTAAAATAAGTGATATATTTTCCCAAGATATTAAGGGAAATATGTACTGTTAATGAAATATGTACTGTTGAATAAATTTTGGTCCAACAGGGCTATCTGTTGGTCATTTTCCCAGTCTGACCACCAAGTAGTCAAGGAAGTTGTCAGGAGAAAGAAAGAGGCTGCTCTGATATTCTTCTGCTTAGGAAAGATCCGAGAAAGGTTTCTATATTAGCCTCTTTCTTTCTCCTGACAACTTTGTTGAATACTTGGTAGTCAGACTGGTCTGAAACTGAACAGCAGGTGGCGCTGTTATAACAAAATCTATTCATATCAACTGTAAATATTTCTCTTAATATCTTGGAATAAAAAGAAAATAAATAATGAATGTAAATTGCAAAAGTGCTCAGATTAGCACGCTCATCAATTCTACATTCACTTATTTTAACGGTTTACTTATCCTTTAAGTCTTTGATGCAGGAAGTGTCTACCGATGCTTTGCTGCTTAATCTGTCACATCTCCTTTCCATTTGGACTTTTCATGCCGCTGATAGTGCCTTGACTTAGAGTCCTGCAGCGGGTTGGGTACCCGCAGATTACCCGCCAAAAACCTGCTGTACCCTGCAGGTGGCGGGTAGAACTTCCAAGTGCGGGTTCTGTGGGTTTGCTGGTTGCGGGTCTTCTCAATCGCCTTTTTTCTGATCCCGTCTACTTCCGATGATGTCACTTCTGGTTTACAATGACAGCACTTCCTGTTTTACGCCTTTTTTTCTGATCACGCCTACTTCCGATGATGTCACTTCCATTTACAATGAGCGCACTTCCTGATTCTTGATGGTCACCGGGTCTGGGTTGTGGATAAGGTACTTGCGGGTCAGGTAGCAGGTCCAAGCGGGTAAGAAAGTGGGTTGCAGGTTGTGGGTACGGGTCGGGTAAGGGTTCCAAAAAATGGACCCGCGCAGGACTCTACCTTGATTTCTTCACTGTATCCCTAATGGCATTTCTTATATGCATACACCAAATCCAGGATTCGTTCTTTTTCAGCAGGATTCAGATTCGGCCAAATCCTTCTGCCCGGCCGAAGGGATTCTGAATCCTAATTTGCATATGCAAATTAAGGACAGGGAGGGAAATCGCATAACTTTTTGCCACAAAACAAGTAAGTAAAAAATGTTTTCCCCTTCCCACCCCTAATTTGCGGATTCGGTTCGGTATTCGGCTGAATCTTTCACAAAGGTTTCATGGGTTCGGCCGAATCCAAAATAGTGGATTTGGTGCATCCCTAATTTCTTATAAGGGGCATCAGCAGCAACACAACTGGCTGCACCTGAAAGCTTTTCCTCTCTGATGCGCGGTGTAAAAGTGCAGCCTTGACAAAATGCCATGTACTTGATCATTTCTGCTGGCACAGGGACGTGTCCGCTCCTAATAATCCGACTCCAGCGTCATGTGCCAGTCCATTTATGCCTTGTGACAGGGCACACGAATTCAAGTAAGCAATAGTCAGATCATTTCTTCTCTCTGTACAAGGACTGCCATTCTGCTCACCGCATTTGAATTAGACGAGGTCTCAGGCTTATGGCACATCGGCTGATTCGACTGCGGCACATCGGCCCCTGTGAGTGTTTTCACTCAATAATTTCACTGCAATAAATAATTTCATCCCCTTTAGAGCACCAATTCACCAATCAATAAGGTCATCCATTGATTGAAAATGTTTTGCAGCGACAGTGCCTTAACGGTCTGTGAATAACACCACTAACAATTTAGGTGGAATCAAATTTTTGATGGAATTTTGCAGCGGGAAAAGCTTCCGGTGCTTATTATTATTATTATTATTATTATTATTATTATTATAAAGCCCAGACTTTCATCCTGGGCAGCAGAAATAGAGTGGTGTGGATGTTAAAACTCTTTACCCACCAGATGTTATTTGGAGTTATGGAGTTAAATGAAGCCTGGGAATGGATAAATGATAATTATCACTACAATACCACTCAGACTTGACAATAATCAATGAGACAATATTGATTCGTTACATGAATCGATGCATTCATTTTGCTACTGGATGAACTTGTTGATTGATTAATGGCGATCTAAAGGGGATGACATTATTTATTGTGTATTTAATATCAAAAGAATTGTGATTACAGTCAGAAATGAAATGATACTTATACTATGAATTCATTGTCTTTAGTGACGTATTGCAATATGAATTAAGGTTTTCAATGGAGTAAGGAGATCTCAAGAAAATAAAGTGAATTGATTAGGAATAACCCTACTGAACGAGAAGGATGAGACACTTTTTTATATATTAAAAGCTGTTAAATTTTTCTAGTCTCGCGCATGGCTCCAAATTTTGGAGTAGTGTAGGTTCCCAAATACTAGGGATGCACCGAATCCAGGATTCGGTTCGGGATTCGGCCTTTTTCAGCAGGATTCAGATTCGGCCGACTCCTTCTACACGGCCGAACCGAATCCTAATGTGCATATGCAAATTAGGGTGGGAAAGAAATTGTGTGACTTTTTATCACAAATCAAGGAAGTAAAAAATGTTTTCCCCTTCCCACCCCTAATTTGCATGTGCAAATTCGGTTCGGTATTTAGCTGAATTTTTCGCGAAGGATTCGGGGGGTTTGGCCGAAACCGAAATAGTGTATTCAGTGCATCCCTACCAAATACGCAGGTGAGTGTTAGTATAGAAAAATAAAAATTCTCTGTGAGTGTTACAAGGAAAGATGGCTATGGGGAATGGCTGTGGATTTCACCCCATTGTGTTCCTAACCAAATTTGCCGTCTGTTCCAGGGTTGCTGGCACATTACATTAATGGAGAAGGAAAGTCGTATCCCACTTGGGGGTGCCAAATGTTAGATACCCCCAAGTGATTGTATTTATATACCTGAAACCCCGGGCCGGTGCCTCTATCAGCAGAAACCTGCACTGGGCCAGGGTTATATCAGTGAGCACCATGGAGCGATCCTCTTCCAGCTTCTTCTTTCTTCTCATTCTGTGCATTAGAGCAAAAAGCCAAACTTTTAAAAGTCAGCTATTTCGTTCTAAAGCCAAACTTCAACAAAAAAGTCAGCAATTTTGTTCTACTGCGCATGCGTCTGCCCCAGGAAATTTGAAGGAAGAAGAAGCCAGAAGAAGATTGCTGGAATAACCAGGTTAGTAAATACAATCACTTGGGGATGACTACCATTTGGCACCCCAAGTGGGATACAACTTTCTTTCTGCTTTAAAAGTACTGGCTGCTCTTAGTGCTCAATTCGGTCTCTGTAAAATGAACAGTTGCTGGTGAGAGGTGTGGCCGCATCCATTTTATTCTCCTTGCACTAAACACCGCCGGAGTAGTTGCGGATGATGAGAGCCACAAGCTCAGATGGGGAATATCTGATCGGCAGGTGACAGTCAGACAATCCTAGTTTTCCCGTAGATTGGTGGGTTAGTGCAGACCCCCCTGTCCTAAACTGAAGGCTGTTGCAAATTTCCGAGAGCAAATTGCAGTGTATTCTCTTAAAATGCTGAGCGACTGGTAGCACAACGTTGTACGGCTGCTGCTTTAGTTGTCTCGGCTCATGTAGCCATTTGCCATTGATTTAAAATGCGAGAAGCTGTGGGAACAGAGACTTTGGATCGACTGCCTGCTGCCCATGGCGACCAGTTTATTCATGCAGAAGCTCCGTACATTTTCTGCTGGAGAATGCTTGGCAGGGGCAGTCGGAGGAGACCAGCAAGGAACTGGCAACACAGGGACAATTTAAAAAGTTTTCCTGCGGGAGGCAGAACAAATAGAAACCCAAAGGGCTAATAATTGGCCATGTCGGAATGGGAAATGCGCATGTGAAATAGAAACTGTTTCTTAAAGAAGTTTAAGGTTGAAATACTGCCAACATTTTATTTTAACCAAAAAAGTAGATGATTAATTCTATTATCACTGGTGAATACAAATTAGCGTCGCCCCAAACTATAGTTTAGGATGTGGCCAAGCACCATAACATTTTGCATGATTTGTATTCAGCTGGATCTTTATTAATCAGCCAAAATATATCTTCTGTGCCCGGTCTTTTATTCAAGCATGCCTCCCAAGTAGTTTCCATGGGTCAGTGCTAAATTGTGGACCCCAAAAAGAGTGGGCATATTTGAAAGTGGGCAGGAATCAGGCGGTGCATCACTGGGCCAGGCCTCTCTGACTGGGAGCATCATTTTTAGTAATACAGACCCCTTTATTTTAAAGTATTTTTAACAACTGTTCATCTAAGTCGGCTGTAGTTTTCAAGGATATAGTTTGCCTCTAATATAAATGATGCAATGTGAATAATTAAATGCATTAGTATATAGTTGGAATGAGCTCCCACCCCCCGCCTGGCCAGGGGAGCTTACAGTCTATAAGAGAGAAGAGCCAGACAGATAAAATTTAGAGGATTATAAGTGCATAAATTAGGGTGCTGTAGCAGAAGGTGCAGATCCCAATCCTGCAGTATTGTAATGGGTTTCCCTTGTTTTTCCTCCATTCCAACACTTCCATTTTGCAATATTTCCCTTCCAGACCCATCAAGTCCCTCAGTTAGTTAAATGGATACTGTCATGGAAAAACATTTTTTTCTAAAAAATGCATCAGTTAATAGTGCTGCTCTAGCAGACTTCTGCACTGAAATCCGTTTTTCAAAAGAGCAAACTGATTTTTTTATATTTAAATTTGAAATCTGAAAAGGGGCTAGGCATATTGTCAGTTTCCCAGGTGCCCGCAGTCATGTGACTTGTGTTTTGATAAACTTCAGTCTCTTTTTACTGCTGCACTGCAAGTTGGAGTGATATTACTCCCCTCCCTTCTCCCCCCCAGCAGCCCATCATCAGAACAATGGGAAGGTAAACCAGATAACAGCTCCCTGGTAGATCAATAATAAAAATCCAGGTCCCACTCGAATCCTTCAGTTACATTGAGTAGGAGAAACAATAGCCTGTCAGAAAGAAGTTCCATAGTGCAGCACTGGCTCTTTCTGAAAGCACATGACCAGGCAAAATGACGTGAGATGCGCCTACACACCAATATTACAACTTAAAGAAAAATACACTTGTTGGGTTAGGAATTAAATTTTACATGGCAGAGTGAATTATTTACAGTGTCATTTAGAAATAAAAACGATACCATAACAGTATCCCTTTAAGCTTGTTTTCTTTGTGTATGTTTGTAAGCCTTTCTTTCTGCATTTTCGGTACTTAAAATATGTCTCTTTGGTCGTTGAGTGAACGAAACGTGTGATAAGCGCCCGGTACAATATTGTCTCACTTCTATTGATCCCTCGATAGGGCGCTGTGATGTGGGGTAGACACTCGATTCTCCCTTTGGCACCTCAACTTCTCCTTTCAAGTTTTAACTTTTGTCTTTCTCTCCGGAGAACTGTCTGATGTGTTTGAAAGGCCCTTTATAAAGCAGATTGAAATCAGTCCCTTTGTTGCGCCTAAGTGTAGGTAATTATACTTTGAAGGGAACTTGCTTTGTACATTTTAATTTTTATAAAGAAATGAGCAGTTATCTCCCTGACACCTTATTAAATGTATAATTAACCTTATGATCCCAAGCACACTTATGAATCCTGGCAGTATAATTGGAGACGAATAATGTTTTTCCTCCCCGTTCTTTTTCTCTCCCTAAATCTTGTTTCTTGGGGTCGCTCAAGCATTCATTTATGATTTTTCCCTCGCTTATCCTTTTAAACAAACCTCAGGCTTGCTGTGCCAAGGACGTATTTATGACAGATTGGCATGATTAGGCAGCGCGCTGTTAGCATTTAATGATCTGCTACTGTAGCTCTTTATAAGCTGCTATTAGGCTGTAATATGGGGTAATGATGCTTTGCTTTGCCATTCATCTTTATTGTTATCCCTTTTTATTGAAAGGAGCACTTTTTCTCTCTCATATGCCATACCGATCGTGTACGGTTCAGATCTATAGATATTTGTTTCAACTTCAAATCGTACACTTGGATGGGGAGGAAAGAAAAGAAGAAATTAGGTTAGAAACAAATTTGCCATTGGTCAACTTCTATTAAAAAAAAAAAAACAAAAAAAAACACCAGCCTGGAGTACTGCATTGACTCAAGGAATCCATGAAATAATACTTTACAGCACGTGCATGACATAAGGCAGCTCTGGAAACAACAGAATAGATCTCATCTGTTGATGCCGTTACTATTGGCTTTGGAGAATTTTCCATTTTCAAGACAAACCATATGGAAGTGCATTTGTATAAATACAAATAAACAAAAGAGCCAAGTGCTCACAAAAGTCAGTGGTTGGACGGGTTCAGTTCAAGCCCTTAACTTTGCAGGTCCAATGTTTGGTAAGGACCATAAGGTGGTTACCAATATTCGGAAGCATTCATTTGTCATTGAGCCATAGTTCCAACATCAATGGCACCCCAGCAATCACCCTTATTCACTTTCCACCTGGCATTTTCAGGTTTATCTAGGAGAGCACAAATGGATATTCACCCCAAATCGTTCCCTAAGTTGCCTTCAACCCGATCACCTCCCCCAACCTCACAGTTTGGGAACCACTTCAATCGGCTGTACCTGTGTTTAAGTTCTAAGAGAAAGACCAGTGTCTATTTTTTTTAAATGCAATAAAACTTTCATATTGGATTATACTTTTGGATACAGTGGCTTCAGGAAGCAGGGATTTTGTGTTATTACCCATAAATAAATGTTTCTCTCCTACCTGGATGGAAATTTTTCCCGGGAAGAACACTTGGCTTCCCATTGTCGGCCAACAAGAGAATTTTAGTAATGTGAGAGGAAGGAGTGCGAAAAGAAGACAGAGAACAATGGTGCTCTTGTGGCAAGAATGTAAAGGAATATAATAGTCTGTAAACCTGTTATCCAGAAAAGCTCAGAATTACAGGAAGGCATCTCTCATAGATTCCATTGTAATCTAATAGTTCAAATTTTAAAACGATTTCCTTTTTCTCTATAAAAATAAAATACTTGATCCCAACTAAGATATAATTCTTATTGGAGGCAAAACCAGCCTATTGGATTTATTTGTGAATTTTGTGAATTTAAAGTATGATGATAAAATTGAGGAAAGATCTCTTATTCGAAAAACACCAGGTCCTGAGCAATCTGGATAACGGGTCCATACCTGTATATCCATTAGAATTACAAATGAAGGACAAATAAATAAAGGTTTAATGGTCTTTTTCTAGCTGTTTGAAACAGCACATACAGTAACTTCATTTATAAACACTTTAAATTGCTTTATAAAATGTCTGTTGCTTTTTATTGATGTCTTTTTGTTTTCCCCTTTACAGAGGTGCGGCTCTATAGCCGAGCAAACCCCTGTCCTGTTATCCTTTATTGCAAAAGCTGCACAGATGCCAGGCCAGGTAACCCACTCACTTTTTTATATAGAACTGGAGTATCTGATGGGTTTTAGGATGTGAAATATCCCTTGTCATTTTCCCAGGCACATCTGATCAATGATCTACTTGAACTGATCCCTGAATTCACGATGAAGGGATCTGCCTATTCTTACCTAATGAAATGTTACGGTAAGTCATTCAGCCTTTGTTCGAGTCATGAGCTGTCTGAAGCAGCTCTCTACAAATGGCCCGATGTTCTGTTTATGTCCTTTTTATATTCTATGAAATGCCGACAAATGGGGCCAAGGAGAGGATTAATTTTTAACCACTGGCAAATGTACTTCAAGAAAGTGGCGGCTATTAATATTACAGTACAAATGCATTTTTTATGTGTGTCCTACACCCAACAAATACATAGGCTAAGACTGAAATCAAAGAAAGGAAACCCCTCCTGGATGATATGAACTCCAGTTGTCCAGAGACATAAAGCTTTGGGTGAACTCTTCCTGAAAGTGGAAAGTCCTGTAAACTTGCAAAAGAACTGGCATAGTCCGTACGTTTCATTGTTTCTATATAAGTGCACAAATAATCCCTTTGTAATGGACTCCTGCTTTTTCTTTGTGCACTAGAATCTATCTACTGCAAGGACCAAACATGGAGTAGTTTCTATTTCTCAGTTTAGCTCAAGAATTTACCGATTTACTTGATTAAAACAACAAAAAGTGAGAAAAAGTGTTTGCACAAGCCCTGAATGGGGCAGGGTTTACTGGCACTTTACGAGGATCCAATTTTTTTATAACATTTAAATTACAACTGGAACAAATGTTTTGGGACATGGCACATTCTCTGTATTGACCACAGCACAACATGCCACGGCTTCCTTTAAGCTGAAAATGTATTCTGTTTGATTAGAGTGCAGTGAGCTAAAGGTCCATGTGGAGCCTTCGCCATAAGTACAACTGAAAGTGAACCCTATGTGAGTCGGCCTAAACTCTCATGATACTAAGACTGTACAGTGGCTGAAATGATATTTAGCGTTAGGCCACCCAGAGGGTAGTTTGTTAATGCAATAACAGCATGGCTCTAATGGCAATGTAGTTCTTGGGGAAGCAGGCGGAATTGGTTAAGCAGTGCCTCGTACAGTTTCATGGGAAGAGTAACTCTAGAATGCACTTTTGTAATAGCAGCATGTCATTTTCATGCTAATCATAATCCTTCCCAAATTCTCCTTAACTTGCACAAATGTAACATGATCCATTGGTTTACGGTCACTGCCCCTGAAAAACAAGTGACATTGTATTTAGATTTGGCTGTTAAATCCCATGTGTACAGCTCAGTGCCTCTCTTGAATGGTGCTTACCTCTCAGACTTTATATTGAGTCCAATTTCATGGCATTACGGACAGTCTTGAGCTATGAGCCTATGGAGCTTCACCTGCACTTTTAGTTTAACGGCACCCAAATGATGATAATCTCAGATATCCGGCCGAAGCCCAAATCTTTCATGATCGATTTGGCCATATCCCAAGCCTAACTCTGATTTGCATATATGCAAATTAGAGAAAGGAAAGGGGGGGGGGGTTGTTCCCCTTAATAACATGACCTTGTCTTGTGTGGTTTTATGGGTTCAGTTTGGTTATGCTCTTGAATTTGGCTGAATGCAAATCCTGCTGAAAAGGCTTGGATTTGGCTGAATCCAGGATTCTCCACATCCCTAGCTGATGATGGAGCAGGCTTACATGATGCACTTAGCGCACCATTCTTTTTACTTTTAAGGGTAGACATTTTAATTGTATTCCTTTACAGATTAACATTCTGAGAACAGTTGAGACCCATAACACAAAAAGTCCCATATTTGGTCTAACTTCGTTTTAGTATCTTCTAGTATTGCTTAAAAGGATAGCCTTACTAACTAATTCTGTCCAGGAGAGTCTGGTGATTGGATGAGGGTCTATCTAATACTTCAACATGCATTTATTAGCCTTGTATAAGAGTGCTCAAAGTCGTTGCCAGCCATATTTAGAGACAGTAACTATGCCCTGGACTCCCTGAAGGCAGAGGGTCGGAGAAAGAATGCTGGAGAAGCCAATTTCTCATCAAGCAAAGTCAATATATGTAACCAGTAGGTCACTATAGTTGGGCAAACGCATATCATATGGGATAGAAGATGCTGCATTAAAGCCCCTGATTAGTGGGCTGTTTCCCTTTTGAGCTTTTGAACAAGGATTGCCATTCATTTTATTGGGGAAAAGACTGTGACAATGTGTACGGAAGTCATCAGATACAGTAAATCACTACAGGGGCCTCCATCTGTAGTTAATTGATTTGTTTCCTCCACTTATTACAACAAAGGTAGTAAGGCAAACTAGCTCTCCTTATTAACTCAGCCTTAACTCCATTAAATGAGCAGACTCTGTACATTAATGAGTCGTTATTTTTCCGTCTAAAATGAGGAACATGTTCATTTTTACTGTGAAATAGATTCCTGCTAAACCACTTTCTCTTCTTATCTTTGTAACGTGCGACCGACCAGCAACCGACAAAGAAGCGACGGCGGCCACTGCTCTGTACGAGAAAATTAAATCCGAAAGTCTGAGTCCCAACGAGCTTTTCCTGAAACGCCTGGCAGTCATCCTGAGAGAATCCGGGAAGCCGGTCCCTTTCAACGAGCCTCCTGTGAGTGTTGGCTAATTACACACACGCCTCTGTAGCCTTTCTGGCTGCTCCTTATGCTAATAGCCTCCCCAAAAAAAACACCATGTGCTTAATTACGTGGGGATTAGATCTCAGCCGAGAATCCTCCCAGGGATCCGCACATGTGAAGTGCCGGCCGAGCGGAAGGATTAATTTTATTATACATGTGGGAGCAGATAACCTTCTGCGGATTGTTGCTTTTTTAAAAGCCTCCGATACTATCGGGCGCATATCTACGGGTCATTTTTAAGTATGACTTTACCCCTCAATGGTGCCAGGCACTTATTGTCTCTTTGTTTTCAAGCTTAAAAGCGCATTTCAATAAGCTCTTTTTATTGGCCGGTAATTGCTTTTGTTTTTTGATTGTTTTGCAGCGAGTGAGTTCAAGGTAAAAAGAAAAAAAAAGTATCTTCTATGAAAGTTGTGTCCTCGTTGTACTTGCCAATGCTTTTTGCAAGTTCCTAAGTGTTTTTGTTTTTTTTTTTGAATGTCAGAGTGAATCTCCATCTTTTTGAGTTACCTGTTTAAGGAAATTAAGATAATGCGCAGCCTTTCCTTTATCTGCCTAAATGCATTATCACCTCCGCACATTTCATTTTATTTGTGTTTTTTTTTTTTTATGTTCTACAGTATTAGAAATGTATTTTACATGGTTAAAATGTCACCTATTTAACAGTATTGAGAAGCAGCTATCAGGGCGCCGTGGCTCTGATAAGATTTGTTTTAAAGGGCAGACGAGAATAATACAATGTAATGTTTTAGAGCAATGCATATTAAACACATTAAAATGGGAGTCTGTTGAAGATGTGGCCTTTTGCTTGAACCACAACAAATAGGGTACATATTCTAAGCTGTAAAGTATGTCAGACTCGTAAATATCACTTCACTTGGGTGTCCGCTATTAGGTTCATCTATTGTAGTTGGGTTGTAATGCTTTAAAGAAACAGTAACACCAATAAATGAAAGTGTCCTAAAATGATGGGTGTTGCCCTGCACTTGTAAAACTGGTGTGTTTGCTTCAGAAACTCTACTATAGTTTATATAAACAAGCTGCTGAGTAGCCATGGGGGCAGCCATTCAAACACAGGATACACAGTAGATAACAGATAAGTACTACTATAGTTTATATAAACAAGCTGCTGTGTAGCCATGGGGGCAGCCATTCAAACACAGGATACACAGTAGATAACAGATAAGTACTACTATAGTTTATATAAACAAGCTGCTGTGTAGCCATGGGGCAGCCATTTATAAGTAGTACTTATCTGTTATCTACCGTGTGTCCCGTGCTTGAATTGAACAGATTAAACACCTTTTGCAATATCAATATTTATAAGGTATGGACTGAGTTTAGTAATATCAGTAACTATATATGTTCCTATAACTCCCAAGTGACTTATAAATATTCACCCCCCACTGGACTAATTTCTACACTGAGATCTCTATAAGGAATGTGAAGAATCTCTCATTTTTATTTTCCTTGTGTTTTTCAGGAAAGCTTTAAATACTATGCAAACAAATTAAAGAAGGACCGGTCAGACTCTGAACATTAGCGTTCGTTGTTTTGTTTTTTTTTGTTTTTTATACACATTTCTGTAACCGTTGCAAATTATTTTAATTGTTTTTTAATACAAGTTTTGTTTCTGCCTGGGAGGTGTTGTATATCTAATGGGAGATATTTAATGGGTGGGGAATAAAACAAAAAACAAAGTAGTTTGTGTGGGTTTCTTTTGCTTGGATTTTAGTACTTGGGTGCAGAGATTCGAGGGTGCAATATTTGCTCATTGCCCTTCATTGATGGGCAAAGCTGGTACACGTTTGTATCCGTATAATCAAAAATGGAGGACAGGTTGAGTACCAGGTCAATGGTGTTCAAGACGAAGGAGCATGTTGACTCAATTTTTGAACAATGATATCAGAATGTCTTTTGTCTACCCCTGACCCAACTCCCTATTTCTAGCAATAACAATACAGGTTTGCCAGTGGAGTACAATGGTACAATGGGTAAGTCTTCTACTCCTGGACTCGTGTGCAGTCAAGTAAATGTCTTTGAGGAACTTCTCATAATAAACTACTTTCTATTTAGGGCAGTTGTGCTGGAACATTGGCCAACTTCTTCTGTCGCTCAGTATAAGGTATTGAGAAGCCCGGATTTGTGGAAAGGCCACCTAGGCCCGGGCCTAGGGCGGCAGAATTTTAGGGGGGGTGGCATGCTGCCCAACCACACCCACATTGGTTCAGAAACACTGGGGATGCGCTGAAGATACAATAATTTTTTTTAATTTTCCGTGCACCAATCCCCATTGCTCCTGTCCCCTGGAGGGGACAGGGGCGATGAACGGTAGTGGGCCTAGGGGCGCCCACAATGTAAATCCTGCCCTGGGTATTGATAATTTGCACTTGACAGTATTTTTTATTTTATGACTAAAGCTCTGCACTAAAATTTGTACAGTTGACCTTGTGTAACCCTAACACCACCCATCCATAAAAGAAGATTTAAGATGGCCATTTGTTTGTCTATCCATCTACCATTAACCATTCAGATTAAATTAAATAGGAAAAATAAATTGGAGGATGTTCTGGCCATTAATTGAAAGACAGAAATCATACAATAGCCATGTCTGACAAATAGTAATGACGGTCAGCCACTGATATTGTCAGATAGGCAATACAGGCAGAGATATTATTATCCGACAAACTTTCTAACTTTTCAGATCGACTAAATAACAGATTGCCGTGGTATGAAAAATGTTGGCTCACTCCACACACAATCCGAAAATCGTATGAAACGAAAAATCGTACATTCAGGTTTGAAAGTTGTATAATTTCATGATTTATTATACCCAAGGCTGCTAAAAGTCTGAATCAAAAAAAATATTCCATCTCCAAGCTGTCGGGGTCATGTAGAAGTCAATGGCAAAGCTCCCATTTCAAATTTGAAGATATTATGGTCTGCACAAAGATTTCAGAGGTCTCGAGCTATTTTACACAAAGAATTGAAAACCCGAAAATGTTTCTATTTTTTTCTGGTCCGTTTTTATTGAGTTTTTGCAATGATGAAGTCAAATTGTGGATTCTAGTTTGGTCGGACTTATAAAATCTGGAAAAAAAAGTAAAACTTTGAGTTGTTTTGACTATAACATTGGAATTTTTTGTGAGGATGGAAAAAGTCTGAATCTGAAAATGCGGCATCTCAGACCTGCCAAAGTTGTATAAAAGTAAGCGGGAGAAGTCCCGAAGATATCCTGATCTATGCTGGGTTTCGTGCAATAATCAGGTTTCATTTTTGGGCAAAAATCCGAAAAAATCTGAGTTTTGGGGCAGAAAATCTGAAAAATACATACGATTTTTTCTAGGAAAGCCAAATCTTGAAACATTTCTCAGTTTCTACAGTAAATGTTTGAGTTTGTAAAGAAGAATGCAGACACTGCTATTTTTTAGGAAACACTGTACAGGATCTGATTTTTAAGTCATTACCCCAATACCCAAGAGTAATAAAGGGTAACACCTCCTTCAAACACAAATCCTGGCGCTGAAATAGGAAAACTCCCAGTTCACAATTTATGACCAACATACATATTCTAGTTTTAACCCTTGCTCACCGTTTAAAGTTTGTGGCCCGGGTGCCCCATGCCCCGGACCTCACGCTAGTAAATTTGGAGCGGTAGAAACTCCCCTCACATCAAGTTCAACAAAAAATCTTACCCAGGATGTGCTGTGACCCAGGTGCTGCCACCCTGAGTCAGTCACCAAGGAAAACGCATCCACAACTTGGACAGCGCACGCCAGGGTCCTTTTCAAACAGAATCGCTCGTTTCCAGATTATAGTTTAAAACAAATTTCCTTTATTTAATTAAACATCTTGGTACACCATTTACATAGCGCCATGAGGTCTGACGCGTTTCGTGTCCCTGCACTTCATCAGAGACCCCAATACCCAAGAGTAATAAAGGGTAACACCTCCTTCAATACTCCAGGAATGTGTTGATTACTCCCAGAGGAAAGTGTTCAGGCTGCAGATCTTGATGCCGTGTGGCCTCCATGCACATTCCACCTGCAAACCCTTCATGTTGAGTTTCTGTAACACAGAATTTAAGTCAGTGAGAAATAACTATCACTTGTAATAGCCGTGAGATGCGGGAATAAGCTGGGATTTGTGTTGCATAAAAAAAAAAGCATCAGCACAGCTACATTTTCTGCACGTTCAGAGCCTTTCAAGTTCTGGTGGAGTAATCATGTTGGGCAGTCGCATGGCGTTGGAACTGATGTACTGTGGGTGATGTATCCTGAGCTGTGTTTGGTTTATTGTCAGCTGGAATTGAGCCTGCCGTTAGGGTGAGAGACTGCAAACTGACAGCACTTTCTGTTTAGAACAAGCATGGCACATTGCTTAGTGAATACGCAAGATACATGGGGAGCAGATGATGGTAATGTGTTATTTCCCAGTATCAGCTGGATACAATGAGGATATTGATTGAAGGCCTCCGGATGTCGAAGTACAACTAAAGGCTCGTAGAGGGTTTATTGGAGTTAATGTTTAACCAATTTTACACATTGAATTTTGTCCCCATGAACATTATGTACAAGACGGCCAGTCCAGAAGTTATGGCTTTCTCATCCAAGTACCTTGCCCATGAATTCTTCAGTGAGCTTTACCCAATCAGGGGCCAAATGCCTGTTGTTATAGAAACAGTGCATTGCCCACCAAGTGTGATAGCCTACATTATGAGACCTTGGCTGTAGCCTAGTTGGGATTTCACTTGTGATATTCCATGTTGGCACAACCCCTGCCCCACCACAGTCAAAAAGTAATATAGCCTGTAAAACATCTTCTCATAATAGGTAACACCAGGCCATTTAATTCATATTTGGCCCAGGAGGTAACCAACAGGGTAATTTTCACCTTCTTCCTCTTGTTATATTCATAATTGTCAATTTTGTGCTGTTTAAATAAAAATAAATGGACAACAATTAGGTATTTTATGTGTTTTACAGAAGAGCACAACACAATAGTTCATATACTGTGGATAAATACAAATAATGATAAGAACATTTAGGAGTTCATGAAGACATCATTTATTTACACCCGCATTGCATGTCATTAGCTAAGAGGGCTCTGCCCAAAGGATGAAACCTTACAAGGAAGCCCTGGCCAAAGTCAAGTTGGGCTTGAAATTGAAAATTTGACCACAACTGTCAGCCAAGGTGTTGGAGAGATGCTGGGAGTTTATCAATAGCTGAAATCTTGCAAAGTTAGATGTACAGTATATAGAAGAGCAAAGAAGAGGAGAGCTCAAACTTCTATAAAAACTTCTTTATATTTAATGGCACTTCATGTAGTGGCAGGTTCTTCTTCCCCTTGCTGCTGAAGGGTCTGTGCTACTGGATTCTTTCAAGTCACAACCCCTAATTAATGCCATTAGTGGCTGTAGCATTATAATACATCCTACGTACTGTAGCAACATTACTTTCTGGCAATATGGAAAAACCAGAGGTTTTGGATAAGGCTAAGGATGAGGAAAAATGAGAATGCTTATGGTGAGGCTGTAATTCTAGCTACAGAGAAGATGTCCAGATGATCACAGACCTCATTCAGTTAGAAGAAAATCCAAGGCATTTTTCTAGGTCTTTCAGGCGCAACTTGCTCTGGGTATAATGATTGAACAATACAATGGGTAGTAAAAAGCCATTCCATTAATAACAATGGGAAGTAAAATTACATTTATATGCGTATAAACCCATTCTTAGCACAGCTGGAACCTCCATTCTTCCTCTACGGAGCAGGGAAAAGTGACAAATGATCTGTAATCTAAATATGCAAGTAAAAAAATCTCAAGCTGGGTTTAAAATAAAATATGTTTCAATGCAGGATTTCTGCTCAGCAGCGGAATTAATAGCAAAGAGGTATAACAAGCATTAGTAGCGGAGCAGGTTGTTTTTGCCAAAATGTATGGTATTTTGGAATCACACAATGTCTAATGTAACATTAAAGCAAGAATAATGGCCTAATGTTGAAAACAAATATTTGTATATTGACTTCTCATCATTATTGTAAGACTTCCATTGGTATAAGGGGTGGTAGGGTATTAGCACCTATTGGTATATGCACCCGAGCTCAGTTTCGATATGAATCTGGTCATATGAGGATTTTGTAATGCATGGTTGCAGCTCTGACCAAGATTAAAAATTGCCTTATTATATTCATGATATTCAGATAAGCTGAGCATAATACAAGTAGGGCTGTTTCCTGACAATGAGTTGTGCCTTACCCCTCCGAAAAAAAGACTGCAACTAATCCATGCAGTTCTCAACAGTGGACTCAATATGCGTTGGCAAATTGGCCAAGGTCTGTCCATTTATGATTGAGTGGAATAATCAATTATAAAGCTGGCCATACAAGGGCCCAAACAAGCATCTTGACCACTGTATGGGGACTACTGGCTGGCATGCTAAATTCTGGATGAACATCTGATGGATATCTATTGGGCAGGTTTCAAAGCTGAGAAGACAGCATTGGCTTGTCCATCGGATAATGATTTAGCTTTTTTTGAACCAATCAAGGTAAGTCAAACCACTGTGGACTATTTTCTATTGGTAGGCTAATTATTGGACAACTGGGCCTGTTCAGCACTTTCATAGAGGATTCTAAGTTGAATTGAATCTCTGTCTGTATCATGCGATATCACTTGCTTCATATGCCCTGTATCTTTGTATTCTGTATATATTGTTCTCCACTAGTGAACAGACCCCATTGTTCTTGCATGTTGTTCAGTATATACCAACTCTCTCTTTTTTATCCACTAGTTTCTTTCTTCTACAGTACTCTTCTATTTCTACCAGCTCTTCTCTTCAGTAACCACACGTTCTAATTCTTCCAGCTCTTTCAGTACCCACACACTCTTCTAATTCTATCAGCTCTTCTCTTCAGTACCTTCAAGATCTTCTAATTCTACCAGCTCTTCCCTTCAACACTCGCAAGCTCTTCTAATTCTACCAATTCTTCTCTTCAGTAGCCACAACCCTTTCCAATTCAACTCCAGTATCCTATTTTATTAAAGAAAGCAATTCCAATAACTGTTACTCCTGTAGGTGAAGAGAATAAAAATGAAGATTTGAAATGTATGAAGCCTACCTACATATAAGAGGAGCAATGGGCAACAATTAAAAGTGTATGTGTGTATTTTGACTTTGTTATTGCTGAAGAGTAGGAAACCAAGAGAATAAAGTGAAGGAGTCTGGTGCAAGCGACATTTAGCATTAATTACAGGAAGGGTTGATATTAAGGGGAAGAGTATGATTGAGCTGAAGTGAAGCAATCCACCTCTCCATGTTTTCTGCTCATAGTGAACTCAGTAGAGAAACATTTTGTAGATTTGCCTTATGTAACCACTTTGCTCTCTACAGCAACATGTACAAAGTAAATCTCAGTAATTGCTGTGAGTGTTTTGTAAGCAAGTGCAGCCAGAGCACAGAATAAAGGCCCACCAGGCAGTTCCATAATGGGCACCGTGCTCCTCGCCGTGTCACTCCGACAACTGACCTTTTCTAAAAGAAATAATGTGTGAAGCTTTGAGCACTGAATGGGATTAAATATGTTATTATTCTTTGTGCAACCGAGACAAGGACACAACTTGACATAAGAGATAAAGGTTTGCTCTTATTTTCCCCCGAGGTGAACTGTATTTAGAGACATGTTCCTTGAACTACTGTGCTCTGGCGACATCTGCTGGCACACAAATATATGGCCGCGTTGCTTGTATCACAGCAGAGGAAACTGTGGGTGTTAAAGTGGGTGCAGACCCCAAAATAAAATATTTTCCTAATGAATGGAAATATAATTATAATCAACTTTTCGATATACAGTCATTAAAACTTTTCAATGGTTTTAAGCTTGTTTTGTAAATGTAATCGCAACTGTAAGCAGTGTTATTCTCTGGCTCTGCCCCTTGATACAATGTAACGGAAGTCAGCCTTGTATTCTTCTACACTGGACTGTTGATCATCTGGCAACATTGTTTCAAGAGACACTGTGACAGAGAACAGAAATGGCCACTCAGACACTGCTTTCATGAGCGATTAAATCTACAAATAATTTTAAGGGCAACAAAAATCTGCACAGAGTGTTTATTGGAAAGTTGCTTAAAGTGACCATTACTTTCATGGGGCAAAATTTAATTTATGGGGTTACATCCCCTTTAAATGGTGGAACAAGAAGCAACTAGGAGCCACAGCCTATTCTTATCCAGCATCCCCCAAGTCATTAGAAGGATGATTTATAAATTCAGGACTCCCACCTGTTTATAGGACAGGGCAGAAGGGCCATTCATTTCTACACCAGCTTCTGAAAAAATATATTTTGCTAAATATACCATATATTCCATGTTATCAATGTATACGATAATTGTAACAAATCTGAACCCCAATTTGCTCATGTATATCAGAGTCAGAATAATAGTGATAATACTGGGGATTACAGCAAGTCTTGGGAATTTTTGATTTTGTAACTAAATCTTGGAAGGAATGTATACAAATCTAATAGTGAATGGTTCCTTGCTTCTGCAATGCCTTAAATGGCAACTTCACCCCTTTGTTTATGATTCTGTGCAACATGTACAATTGTCTGTTAATTATAAGACCTAACAGCCAATTTCTCCTGTTCAGCTGTGGGAATTGCCACAGAGCAGAAATGCTCATAGGAGCCAGACCTTACTGTACACAATAATCATTTCATGAAGAATTTTCTGTTCCTATTTTTTCAACCTCTTTTGTTTTTAATAAAACGGAGGCTGCTTTATGAATATCTGCCATTTAACATACATTTTTATAAATGGTTTTTGGTACCTGAAGTTTTAGTGACATCTAGTGGGAGAAAATTATATATTACTGCTGCCATTCGACTTGTCTGGCTAAATAACAAAAAAATTTTATGAACTGGAATAAGTGACAAATGTAACTCAGATGTGTGTTTTTATAGCCACCATTACTTTTTTTAAAATTTTTGCAAGTTCACTATTAACAACTGGAGGGCTACAGGTCGGACACTGAATGTATATACTTTTATATTTTGTATGTTCTTATCCACCAAGGGGCTCCTGGGCAAACACCTTTCTGTCCTAACCTTAACACTGGCAGTGATTATATATTGATGCTACTATCAGCTAATGTGTCAGTAGAAATGCTGACAGGTCCAAATATGGGGCTGTAGATAATATGGGATAATGTCCCCCCTGCTAAGATGTAAAATGCTAATAGAAGTCATCTTGGGATTCCGTGACCTTTATAAATGCACTTTGCCTTTAACCTTGAGCTTTTATATGATGATGGAAATTGGAGAATTGTAATAGCTTAGTAAATGACAGTTGGGGGTACATTAGCCTCTGTTACAGTGACAGCAGGCAGCGAGCCGTGGCTTTGATCAGGGTCATAGATAGAACCAATGGGCCCTGGAGTAAAACTTGAGGGACAAATACAGACAGTGATGGGGTCTAATTTAGCAGAGACTTTGAATCTTGTGTCTGAGTAATAAAAAATAAAGGCCTACAGCTTGGGCAACACTGAGAAAGAAAGTTAATACTGGGGCAATCTTTCCTTATTGAGCAGTCTACCTGCAACTGCTGTTCTGTGGGGCCTTGGGTCATTGCTCCCATTCAGACCCCAAAAGGCTGTGGGTCAAGTCATTACTGCAGCCCCTAGACTGTCCCTCTGCCCATGTTCTGCACTGCCACACCCAGTTACACAAAACCCTCCTACTCTCTGCCCAAAGTTCAGGAATGCCCAGGCTACAAGGAACCTCTGAGAGGTATAGTATTGTCAACTGGCAAATACAGTTTCCGCCCTTTTCCTAATTATTTAGGCATAAAGAGTCCGCTTGCAGCCCATATACATTTAAAATAATGGGTTCAAGTCCTATTTATCCCCAAAAAACAGAGCAAGCTTGATTCTGAGAAAGAGGTGAGATGCCACGAAATGCATAAGGCCCAACATTTCATGCATTTTTAAACTATAAAAGTTTTAAAAACTTGTATCTTAATAGCTGACATCCGGTTGCGCCGTAATATCACCACTCCAAATCTAGTAAGGTCATGGTAGATCTCAGTCCCACAGCCTCACTATGGCCTTCAATAACAACCTTTTCTGCAATGACTATGGCAAAGATGTAGTGCCGGTGGAAGTCAACTGCATTTCCTTGTTGAGTGTGAACAGTTGTTCTGGACTCTACATATCGCTCCTCTCTAAACACATGAGGCCTTCCATACTGGCTGCTTGTGCCTTCCTATGGATTCCAGCACCCAGTGTACCCCCATTCCATCAGACTAAAAGGCTCTCTTCTACCTCCAATCAACAATTTCCAATGGGGATCACTGTACACCTCAATAACAAACATTGTTGAGGGGGGAAAACAGAAAATAATATAGTCTAGTATTTCAAATTATATTCGCACACTAAACAGCACTTAATTCTGTGCACACCAACGGGTATTGTGAATGTAGAACGTGAATAGTATTATAGAGGGAAAAGGGTAATATCAATACCCACACTAGAAACAGAGGTGGTTCTGATGGTGGATTATTGTCAGACGGTCCCAAACTGCTCTGCAGGGAAAGAATCATACTTATGAACAGCAGGGGGAGCCCCGCCTTACTTCCCAGCCATGCAAATCTCAAGCAGCTTTGTTTGTTTCCCTATAGAGCAGTCGCTGACTGTGTAGAGATTCGTATTGGATTTTGTTTTTGCCTTTACATCCCCTTTACTGTTTCCAACTCCAGCTGCAGGGACAAAGATCATGGAGCCAGATTTAAACAGATAAACTGGGATTCTATTTGGAGGATTATTTTCCTGCAGCCACTGGTTCTGCAGAGTTGGAGAAAGTTTGTATTAAACAATATAAAAACTATAAAATACACATTAGATTTCATGACAACACAGGGCCCAGTACAGTCTGTATATTCTGATTATTAATCAGTTTTGCCGTATCAAGATGCTTGAGAAAGGGGCGTGACCCCGAAACGTTGCACTTCGCAATAAACACGCAAGGCAGCTTGCTTGCAATTATCCTGTGTGCCTTGGGATTCTTTCTGCTCCACAGTTTCTACCTCCAGACTCATTACGGCCAGGCATTTGTAATCCTTATTATTTAGGGACTAAGCCAGCCTCCTCCTACCCTCATTGCTGAATCATTGAGTCATTTCTCAATGTGTTCCTCAGTAAGCCCTTCCCCACTTATCCTTTTTCTGCATACTTGATCTACCAGTATTGACCCCTGGCTGCCTGCCCTGACCCTCAGACCGATTTCTCAGCTTGCTGCCAGCCCTGATATTAAGTCTGTTATATTGACTTGCTTTCAGTCTGTTATTATCACTTTTTCATATTTATTTGCTCTCTCTCATGAAATAATTCATTCTACACAGCTAGCTTCTCCATGTTATATAGAGCAAGGGTTTACATGGGGGTATCCAACACATAGGCTCTTACTCGGGTTTGGACTGGGGCACTGATTGCCCTATGACACTAAGGCCTCTCCTTGCAACGTCCACCCCTTTGCGCACGCACAGCATTTCATCAGGCACCTCCTAAATCTTGAGTGGAGGGGGGCTGATTGAGGCTGCAAATCTGGGCCAGTGGGAGCCAGGGCTCGCCGGGTTTTCTCCTGGTTTCCTGACGGCCCAGTCTGACCCTACTCCTACTTTCTGGCCACATGTTTGTGGCTGCACAAACCCACCCATATATATTCCTTGTCATATTTAAACTTGGGACCCTTGATCTCTAAGGCAGTGACATAAAATCATAAACAGCCTTCAGGCTTGGCCCAAACCCATCTACTCTTTTTGTACTGCTATGGAGGGAGCCACACAGTTTGAGGATATAGCACAAAGGAGCCAGGATACTAAGGCTGTAAGCACCTTAGGACTTCTTTACAATGGGCACAGGTGGTTGAATTGGCTCAGTGTGAAATTCTGTCTTTGCTAATGCTCAGCTTTGCTTCCATTATCTAACTCCAGTGACCCCTACATGAATCCCATTACAAAGGAGACCCTATGCTTTTAAAAAATGAACAATATTCCTATTCAGAACTATCAAGTAAACAGCCATTCTTCTCCCTCTTGGTATGTTTTGTTTCTGCTTGTTGACAATGAATGGCTTGACCTTCCTCTTTTCGCTCTGCTCCAAACCTGCGTCGGCAACACAACAGCTGAATTGCAGCCCGCGGCATTTACCGACAGAACAAGCTAAAATGATTTGACTTTATCACTTTGGGAAAGTTTTTGCTCGCTTTCCTTTCAGCACCATAATTCCCCCATTTGAATGAACGCATACATTACATTTCAATTAAACGATCAAAACACAGACATACATATAGTTAAAAGCACTATTATGATAAGTCTCACATATATGAAAAAAGTACGGTGCCATTCACAAGTCCTAAAAAGGTCTATTAGATATCTCGTCTTACACAATCCATTCCCTCGCCAAGCCGGCACATTTAGTTGGTAATTGCAAATGATAGTAACAATTCAAAAATCTGTAATAAATTTCAGATAAAATTGTTATCCCTGGAATGACTTTCCATTGTGAATTCCAGCAAGGGATGTGCCGAGCAAACAAAGAGGAGCCGGTAATTTGCAGCTCTAATTGTAATACATTTCCATTGAGCTTTTATTTTAAGGCTTAAAACATGACATGTATAGTTTAAATTACCTGCTCCCCCGCTGCTCCTCTTTCTCCAGATTGTAATCGTAATATTTCCTTCAATATAAATTTAAAGGATGAAAGGGCGGTGGGGAAATAAAAGGGATAATAACAGCAGAAGGGATTATGATCTGAAAACCTTGAAATGGGTTATGTTCGTGTATTTATACATTACAGAACAATGGGATAGGCAGGGGAAACAGGGCTGATTATTCCTACGTGTATTATGGAGGAATGTTATAAGGAGTGATTACACTTCCATCACTGTTCTCAAGTCTGGCTTTATGGTAGGGCAGAGTGGGCATCACTGGGGCCTTTTAGTGGAAATAAAAACAAAAGGGATATTACATTGGGTGACATATACACTACATGGCCAAAAATATCTAACCTTCTGGAAGTGGACCCATCTACTGCCACTTCATAAGGGGTCTTCATTCTTATTTACCTGTGAGCCATATTCAGATCTAGAGAGTTGGAGAGCAACACAAGCATGGTAGCCCCTATGAGGACAGGAGACTCTGTTTGGCAGTACACCTGTTTTTGTGCAACCAAAACTTGTGCCTCCAAGCCTGGAATTCAAAAATAAGCTCCTGCTTTGAGGCCACTGGGAGCAACATCCAAGGGGTTAGAGAGCAACATGTTACTCCTGAGTCACTAGTTGGTGATCACTGCTTTTCATCATACAATGACATTCTTGACAATTCTCTTTGTCCTACTTTGTGGCAAGAAGAACCTTTTCTGTTTCAGCACAGTAATGCCCTCTTAAACAAAGCGAGGTCCATACTGCATGGGTTTGCAGATAAAGGAGCAAAATAACTTGATGAACAATGATGATTAACAATGGTACCTGAATATCTGTGAGATGATCTGGAACATCAATGTGAGCCTCATCCACCATCACCAGTGCTCAACCTTATTCATGAACTGGGAGTAAATTCCACCAACAATGTCCCAACATCTAGTGGAAAGCCTTCTGAAGAGAGTAAAGGCTGTTCTAACAGCAAAGAGAAAGTCAACTTAATATTAATACAGTTGAATTTAGAATGAAATGTTGGACAGGTCCATTTCATAGATACCTGTATATAGATAAATATATACGTTTGGGTTACGACTGGATTCACTGCTAAAGGTGGCCACTTACTGGCAGGTTAAAGCTGCCGATATTGGTCCTTCAGACCAATTCGGCAGCTTATGAGCCTGTGTGTGGGCTTCTGACGGATCCCCCGATCTATATCAGGCCAAAAATCAGCCTAATATCAATCGGGCAGATTTGATTTTTTTCTGCAATTGAGGCCCGTGTTGATGTGGTCCTACGACCCATTGGTGCACATTCTCCATTGTCTAGGGCCTTAAAGGATAAGTAAACCTTTGAAATAAGTGAATGTAAAATTGATGAGAGTGTTATTTTAAGAAAGTTTGTAATACACTCATTATTTTGTTTTTTATAATTACATTCATTATTTATTTTCTTTTTTTCCCAAGATATTAAGGGAAATATGTACTGTTAATATGAATGAATTTTGTTACAACAGCGCCACCTGCTGGTCAGTTTCCCACCAGTCTGACCACCAAGTAGTCAAGGAAGTTGTCAGTAGAAAGAAAGCGGCTGATCTGATGTTCTTCTTCTTAGGAAAGATGTGAGAAAAGTTTCATTTTTTTCCCCTAAGCAGAAGAACATCAGAGAAGCCTTTTTCTTTCTCCTGACAACTTCCTTGACTACTTGGTGGTCAGACTGGTGGGAAACTGATCAGCAGGTGGCGCTGTTGTAACAAAATGACATTCTATTAACAGTACATGTATCCCTTAATATCTTGGAATTAAAGAAAAATAAATAATGAATGTACATGACAAAAGCGCTAGAATAGCACCCTCACCAATTTTACATTCACTTATTTTAAAGGTTTACTTATCCTTTAACTCGATATCGCCCTGCCGTTGGTGGGCATATAGGGGAAAGATCCGATCTTTGGCAATCTTATTGAGAATGTCTTATTAAGGTGTATGGCCACCTTAATTGTTTTTTTAATCCATGCTTTAATGCAACCCCAGCCTTTCTGCAGTGCCTTAAAGTCTGGTCATGACTATTGGGTATAACAGAGAGGGTATCAGAGAGACTTATGTCAATCATCTTTGTGATAATCTAGACAGCAGATGTCGCTGTTTCAGTACAATCCTTAGAAAAGATTTCCACCTGAGAACATTTATTACTACTAGCACTGTTATATGTAAAAATGGAATGTCTCTGCCCAGAGGGTATCTTCTTCTGCTTGGGTGGATATTAGTATAGTATTGCCGGAACATTATAACAATTGGATAGGATAGCCTAAAGTAAACTGCCAGATCCCCCACGTCACTGGGTAAGTGCTGCTGATTTTTCCTTGTATTGGCTGCCTTGTTTTCATGTTAAATGGGTTATTATGTGGTTACAGTGACATTGATACCATACAAGTGAGAATATAACTGCCCTAAAGTAATCTTTCAAATGTCCCAGTAAATCAGGTCACATCCCTGACCCTACACTGTAGTTTATTGCTTGTGCCATAAAGGAGATATCAGTGAGAAAGAAAGAAGAAATAGACGTTTATTGCTTAATGAAAAAAAAAATTCATACAGAGCCTGGGTTACTAGAGGTTATATAACTGCCATGAGTTGTGAGGCAGGGTTACTGGAGAGCATGGAGCTGGGCAACTCTTGCTTAGTACCGGCAGTGAGGACAACTGGAACAAAGTGTTGAACGTTGGTTTTATTCTTACTTTTTTGTATAGCAACTAGACAGGAACAGGATCACCAAAAACAGCAAAAGTCAAAAGAAAAACAATGGATGGATAGTGGCTTCTAAAGAAAAGCTGACCCTCATTCAATAAAACCAATATCATAAATTCACGTTCATCAGTGTAGTACAGGCGGAACAATGATTGCTAACTTTACAATAAGACATTCTCAGCAGGTCCCTTAAAACCACATTTTACTGGAAAGAGTAATAGCAGCAAATGTATATTATTGGGTCAATATAGTGTCAACATGGCCCTGTTTTGTTTGCAGGCCTTGGACCAATGGTTCCACTGATCTTTGCATTGATTCTGCCCAGTGGAAAACAGATGGACCATATGCGTATGAAGAACATCTCCAGAAACTACTGTAACTGGATTCCCACCCCAACCCCTGCCTCCATTCAATCCACACCCTGTTCCATTGACACCATTGAAATGGAATTAGAATTTGCGTCTGTAAACTGTAACTGGGTGAGAAAATCAGAGTGAGAAAATGCAGGTGAGTTGACATGTCTTTATATGTTACCCATTCAAACCAGGATAGTTTTGCCATCAGTATGGAATCATCTACCTTTGGTATCATCAGTGAGAAACAAGAATAACAAGTAGAGCTCTCAAGGAAATGGCAGTTCTGTATTTTCATGCTCCCCATAGATCAGAATTGTTTATTTTTATTTTATTTTGGTTATTTTCTGCTGCACAAATAGAGCTGAATTTATTAGAAAACTTTGATTTCCCCCTAATTTAAAAGCTTAAAGGGATCCTGTCATCAGAAAACATGTTTTTTTCAAAACACATCAGTTAATAGTGCTACTCCAGCAGAATTCTGCACTGAAATCCATTACTCAAAAGAGCAAACAGATTTATTTTATATTCAATTTTGAAATCTGACATGGGGCTAGACATATTGTCAATTTCCCAGCTGCCCCAAGTCATGTGACTTGTGCCTGCACTTTAGGAGAGAAATGCTTTCTGGCAGGCTGCTGTTTTTCCTTCTCAATGTAACTGAATGTGTCTCAGTGGGACATGGGTTTTTACTATTGAGTGTTGTTCTTAAATCTACCAGGCAGCTGTTATCTTGTGTTAGGGAGCTGTTATCTGGTTACCTTCCCATTGTTCTGTTGTTAGGCTGCTGGGGGGGAAAGGGAGGGGGGTGATATCACTCCAACTTGCAGTACAGCAGTAAAGAGTGATTGAAGTTTATCAGAGCACAAGTCACATGACTTGGGGCAGCTGGGAAATTTACAAAATGTCTAGCCCCATGTCAGATTTCAAAATTGAATATAAAAAAATCGGTTTGCTCTTTTGAGAAATGGATTTCAGTGCAGAATTCTGCTGGAGCAGCACTATTACCTGATTCATTTTGAAAAAAATTTCTTTCCCCATGACAGTATCCCTTAAAGCTCAGTCCTGACTCAATTTCATAACTAATTACCCTGTTATTGTTCTTATGAAGCAGGAAGGGGTTGGACCCTTAATATCGGAGGGTCAGCTGGTTGATGAGGACAAAAAAAAAGCTGAGATTCGGAACTCATATTTTTCATCTTTCTACACAAATGAGGAACCAGTTAATGACGGTTTCCTTCTTAATAGTCCCAACTCTAGTAATAGAATAATGATGCATGGTCCACACATTAGGAAATTCAAAAGAGACTAGAACATGTTAAGATAAACAAAGGTCTGGTACCTTATGGTATTCATCTCAGGGTACTTAGCGAGCTTAGCTCTGTGATTGCCAAACCTCTTTACTTAATTTTTCAGGATTCTTAATGGTCTGGCATAGTGCCAAGAGACTGGAGAATTGCTAATGTGGTGCCGCTATTCAAAAAGGGATCCTGTTCTCAGCTTCAAAACTATAGGCCGGTTAGTCTGACGTCTATGGTAGGAAAGCTTTTTGAAGGGTTTATAAAGGATAAGATACTGGACTTCATAGCAAATTATAATACTGCGAGTCTGCGCCAGCATGGTTTTATGCGTAATAGATCTTGCCAGACTAACTTATTTTCTTTTTATGAGAAGGTAAGCAGTTACCTTGATTCTGGGATGGCAGTGGATGTGATTTACTTAGACTTTGCTAAAGCATTTGATACAGTGCCACACAGAAGGTAACTGTTAAATTAAGGAATGTTGGCCTGGAACATAGTATTTGTACCTGGATAGAGAACTGGCTAAAAGATAGACTACATAGAGTGGTGGTAAATGGAACATTTTCTAATTGGACCAGTGTTGTTAGTGGAGTACCGCAGGGCTCTGTACTAGGTCCCTTGCTTTTCAACTTGTTTATTAATGACCTGGAGGTGGGCATTGAAAGTACTGTTTCTATTTTTGCAGATGATACTAAATTGTGCAGAACTATAGGTTCCATGCAGGATGCTGCCACTTTGCAGAGTGATAAGTTGGGAAACTGGGCAGCAAACTGGAAAATGTGGTTCAATGTTGATAAATTATGCACAAATTATGCACTTTGGCAAAAATAACTTTATAATATATGCATAAAAAAGGGCATAAACTCAAGGGATGAAAACATAATTATGCCTCTTTATAGGTCCCTGGTAAGAGCTGGAGAGAGTGCAGAGACTAAGTACAACTAAACTGGTTAGAGGGAAGGAAGACTTCAATTATGAAGGGAGACTGTCAAGGTTGGGGTTGTTTTCTCTGGAAAAAAGACGCTTGCGAGGGGACATGATTACACTTTACATGTACGTCGCCTCACAAATTCCTTTTTCCCAGACAAAGAAACCCAAAGAGAGGAGCTTTCCATAAAGGGTTCCATTTATCTAGACTGTGTCCTCCAAAAAAATTCCCTCAAGGAAAAGAAATAGAGCAGAATAAATCCTGGTTCTGTTAAACTCAGCTAACCCTCCCGCAAGCTCCAATGTTATTGCTGTAATGCTAATAGGTTGATTATTATAATAGGGTACAGTATCAGCTCCATGCCAAGCAAATCACAGGCTTATTTTAAGTAAAGCTCAGGTATCAAGGACAACTGATCAGATACAGTCATAGATATGGAGATGTTCCAACTAGGCATGGGGTGCTGTGCTGTCCTTAAACTTTGGCCTTTGGCACAGTCTATAATGAATCCTTTTCCTTGTTGTGCGTCTACTGAGTTCAGCTCAACATCTCACGCATTATGTGCTCCTGAATTAAAATTCTAGTTCCCCCATTTAACAGCAAACTGAGGTCATACAGTATGTTTTATCTCATCCCACTACCCCATGTCTCTTAAAGGGCACTGCCTCTATGGTTGCCAGTTGGCTGCTATGTTAGTGGCATAACAATTAAATGCTACTTTATACTAATATATACATATTAATATATATATATAATATATATATTATTAATAGGGAGTAAATATAACATAAACATGAAGGTTTGTGTATTTTTCTTCCCAAAACCATGAATTATGTTTGCTAAATGTTTAGCTTTATTCTGAAATGTTTATCATAAGGCACAGATTTGGTGCCATATTCAGAGTAGGGGGGTGCCAGGATGGCCCTTCTTATGGCTGATGTGTGTATTGTGATCCCTTATACCTGTCAGTGTTGCGGGACTCCAGTTCCTCCCTTTGTCTCAGGTACCCCCCAGCATTTTCAGGGCCTCAGCCCCGTAACTTGTATTTGATTCACAGGAACCCCCCAAAAAGTCAGCGACTAGAGCTGTCCCCAATATGCATCAGAGAGAAACAATCCTTCCAAACACCAACAGGGCCTGAAGAGAATTCCAAAACTTGTACTACTTTTTTTTGCAACTGTTATTCTTTTAAACTGAAGGGATGTCCTTGTTCCATCTGGAAAGATCTTTTGATGAATATGGCATCAGTGAGTTCATTGTATGCATTATAGATTTATACATAGTGGTCATATCCCAAATTAAGGGCCTCTTCTCCAGTGTAACCAAATTCCAACATGGCCAGCTGTTCCTTATAACTGAGACCTTCCATAACCTTTATATGCCTAGTGTCTCATCTCTTGATCTTTTCTATTCAATTCTATTCAACTCCACCAAAACTTCATGGAATATGCTTGATCTTACCATTGGAAATACCTTGAGCCCATACATATTGTAATAAAGGACAATCTCTTATAGGCCCATGTTTCTGCTGACTGTTTTTGCTTGCTAACGTTTATGATCCTCCTCTATCAAGGATTGATAAATTGATAAATCCCAAATGTAAACCTGACAGTCAGTATTGAATTTTATCTGCTGTTTAGCTTCCTAGGTCAACAGTATGTGAAAAATCCCTCCTTCAGTGGTTTACAGATCTTTATAGCTCAAGCCACCCTAGTGTTCGATGAATCTGTCCCGTTTCGATTCGCAAAAAAATGTGCGAATTAAAAGGCCAAAAATTTTGCGAAACGCATTGAAGTCAATGGGCATTAGAATTATTTTGACACTCGAGAATTTTTTTGACAATGAGGATTTTTTGCTGGCAAATTTTCATCGAAGTTTCATGAAACTTGCAAATTTGCACCATCACTAGCAAGCTTTGGTTAGGACTCCCTCTTCACTAAAACAAGGTTACAGATATAGGAAAATGTTGCTTCTATCAGGCTTTCAGCCACATTTCCTATAATATATAAGAAATTATACATGTTTGGACCACAAATGTCACTAATAAATATTTAAAGTGGGCTTTTGGGTGTAACTAGGACAACAAATTGCCATTCCCCCAGAATCTCACCAAAAATAGCCTTCTGGTTGAGTTCCCCATTGCCACGGATCCACAGATTCCCCATGCGGGGCAGAGTCACATTTTGGGAATCAAATCCCTACTTCATCAGGTCAGTTTTTGTGAATTAGTCCTCTAGGATCCCATGGATCCCTTATCAGTGTGGATGGAGAAGTCAGGATTTGCATTTAATTTGGATTATATCCATACCGTTTCACTTCAAAAATGAAGTGGAGGCTGAATGAATGTTAGGGGCACATTTATCAAAGATTGTATTGAGACTCTTGCATGTTTCCCAGTCTTTTTATCTGCCTAGAATATTTTCCAAAAGAGAACCAACTCCTCTGTCAATCCAATCAATAAATCAATATTGATCATTGTTTGAGCTTCATGATCCATTATCTCAGACCAAAGCAAATGTTTAATCTGAGATGCTGAAGTCTAGAAGAAGTCTTCTGCTACATGTATTTCCATGCCATTTGGGGGGGGTTAATTTTTTTAGCAGAAAAGCTTAAGTTCCATGTTCCATTGTTTTATGGCATCTCAGCAGGTTTTACAAATTTAATTCAATGAATTAAAAAAGTTCATGCTTTTTTTTGTAAAATTAAATATTATCAAATCTGCCCCTTAGTGTTCAGTGTAACATTTTTTTCACTCATAGGGGCAAATTTACTAAAGGGCGAAGTGGCTAATGCTGGCAAAATTTGCCAGCGTTACGTCATTTTGCCACTTCGCCGATTTACTAATGGACGCTGGCGTAAATTCGCTAGTGAAGGAGATAGACTGTAGTGCTACGCACTCTAATGCCAGGCGAATTTTTGCACTGGTGAATAGACGTAAATATGCTAATTCACTTAAATGCGGATTTTCCTGAACGTTACATCTTGCGTCGGATTTGCCTTCGCCACCTCAGACCAGACAAAGTGCAATAGAGTAGATAGGAGTTCCTCAAAATTTTTTCTAAGTCCCAAAAAAAAAGCTGGCATCTATTCCTTTTTACAGGGTGATAGGCTGAAAAAGCCAATGCTAGCGTAACTTCGTACTACTGATCATATTTTCGCTAGCGCAACTTCGCAAGTGTTCAGTACCCTGTGCACAACTTTGGATCATCATGAATTAGCATTGTCCAGGCAAAGTGTTGTGATGTGCGCGAAACCAGCGCTGGCAAATTTTCGCAGGTAAATCAATTTGCCCATAGAGTTAGTCTAGGCCAGTGATATAATTTTTTAATGTCTGACAACATTTGGTATCTTTAGGTAATACAGTGTGCTGCTTTTCGTGGAACCTATAGAATATCTGCAATGTGCAATGTTGGTTTCCATTAATTAAATTCTAGGATTAAAATAGTCGTTGAGATTCTAATGCCCAAACAAGCATACCAATGGAAAATCTTTTATTTATACCAATATTGTTGTCCTGCAACAAACAAACATTTAACTGCCAACCTGTGGCGCGGAAAAACAATGGAGGTTGACGGGACTGTGCTCGTATACTCATACTCATATACGTGTACAATACAAACGTCTGAAATACATAGAAGCCATGATTCACCAGCATGATAATGATGTCGGCATGTCACATGCCTAATGAATACAAAGTTCACACACTCCTGATAAACACATATTAATAAAGCACGTGGGACATGTTTATAGCTTAACAGCAGGGAGCAACAGGCAATACAGCAGGAGGGACATGGGTGATAAAGAAATATGGTAGGGAAGTGACAGGCGGGCGACAATATAACTGATGAAATACAGGAAATCGATGGCAGAGGGAGTGATGAAGAGAGAACTAAAAAACGAATATGGGTGTCACTGATAAACACAATTTGGGCATAAATCCTGGAATTCTGGAGACATAAAAAACTCATGGTGGATTATGCCTGTTTTTTACACTTTGGCCCTTTAGAAAGGAGGCCCTGAATACAAGCAAGTAGCGTGCACAGTTTAAAAAAGCACCTTTTAGGGTGATTTTAAGACTCTATTCTAACCAAGCCGTTTAATAAAAAATGAGGGAATCAAGTCAAAGGACAATTTACAGCATGAAAACAAAGACACACGTCCTTTATGATTGCAGTTGCTACAGTATAACCAGCCTTGGAACCAATCCAGTCCAAATATATATTATACTGAAACAAGAACAATATTTACACTGTAAATTCCACTCAGACGACTCACAACCTGACCACTTATACTGCGGCAACAGGAGATCTTCACAGAGAGTCCAGGAAATGCTTGTTCTTGTAGCTCTGTATGTGCGTGTCTTGATACATTCTAATAATTAGGTTCTTCACCTCTAGATGAAAGGAGCAACTTATGCATATTTATACTCACCAAATTAAGCTAAAACTTGTGTAAAGGAATACTTTGTATTTTTTCTGGCTTTCTTGGCTAGAGGAAGAGATGCACTTGAGGTCTCTGAGAAACTTCAAGTACTTCAAGAGACCTCAAGTCCAAGTCCAACAAGAGTTACATAATAGTCAACTTGATACTTTGTAAGTCTTACAATTTGTTAGTTAAATATATAATTAAGAGCAGGCTAGGGAGTTGTGCATAAACATTGAGCAGTATTATATTTCCATCATCAGACCAGTATATCATCAACGTTCTTGTGCTATTCATGGATAGCCTACAAAATAAGATCATGGTCTATGGAAGCTTGGACTAGTGAAACATCACCAAGTTCAGGTATGTCTAGCAAATTTTCGGATACCACAGGAGAGGAATTTAATGGTGGCCGGTATCCTTATCATCTACCTCCATCTCTACAGTTTGATCATTAGAAACCTAAAGCCGAGACTAAAGTTGCCCAAAGAGAAGTCTTTCAGAATATAATGGCCATCTATAGAATATTTACTTTTCCACTTCACGTTAGCAAACATCCATTCATTAACCATTTCATTGGGCCGAACACCCAGGCGCTGTACATGATCTAATGGCACAATCTTATCTCGAGTTGGATGTTACCATTCTTGATGGGATTTTTGTTTGATGAACTTCAGTGAGAGGTAGTATAAGACTAGAAAACCAGCGATGATCCCAATAAGAACCAGGTAACATGCATATAGCGGATGGCTGTCCATTTCCATATTAGAGATAATCTGTAAGAAATAAGTAAGAGCATCAGCGGCACTGATCATATATGGTGGCACACAATAGCTGGTATGTTCATGTCTTGGCCATTACATGCCCCCTTCAGATATCACAAATAAACTTTGAAATTATGTGAATTATTGAAATTAATTTTTTTTTCAAAATTTGAGTGTAAATTTTTAGTTAGCATATTTAAGAAAAAAATTGCATCAGAAACACTCTATACTTTTATTTTTTTGGGGGAGAAACAACGCAAGATTCCCATTGTTCCATAAATTTTTTTAAAATAAACACTTGAATTATAAAATAGCTTGAATGTTGAAAAAACACCTCCATTTGACTTCTATATAAGCTTGCCAGGTTTTGGTTGCGGAATTTTTTCATTCTACCTTTCAAGATTTTTTGGATTGCTAAATATTTAAAATACAAGTTTGGAAAAACCTGAATTAAAAAATATTGATTTTTTTCTAGGGTTTTTTTGCTGCAATTTTTTCAAATGATGGCAAAAGCTAAAAGTTGAAGAGGCAATACAGGTATGTGTGCAAGCTTTGATGGGAACTAAAATGCAAACTCACCACCTGTCCTGGAATTGTGATGGTAATGTTTCCAACTGGCACTTTATAACTGAGATCGGTAAACTGAACCTGCATTAGTCCTTCAAAGCCCCAACGGAGGAAAGAGACATAAGAGATCCAATAGGGGACTGCATTGGGAATAAAAAAATTATATATGATGTTTCAGTTGCACTGTAATAACTATTAGGGATGCACCGAATCCACGATTTTGGATTTGGCCGAACCCCAGAATCGTTCGCAAAAGATTTGGCCGAATACCGAACCGAATCATAATTTGCATATGCAAATTAGGGGTGGGAAGGGGAAAACATTTTTTACTTCCTTGTTTTGTGACAAAAAGTCACGCAATTTCCCTTCCCATCCCTAATTTGCATATGCAAATTAGGATTCGGATTCGGTTCGGCTGGACAGAAGGATTCGGCTGAATTTGAATCCTACTGAAAAGGGCCGAATCCTGGATTTGGTGCATCCCTAATAACTATGGTCACATGGCTTTAAAAGAATATGCAAAAAATAAACAAACTGCAATGAGATCTGAAAAATTGCTGGAAAATCTATTTTATAAACCTCAATAATGAATCTCATTTATTGGGGACAACCTCTGCTTCACTCGGCACTGATTATCACAGAACAATGTTATTGTTGTCGAAACCATGAACTGCATTGACATTTATGACATTTTTCATATCTTAATTATACGAAGTCATGTTCAGGGAATTATTTGGGCAAAATGCCTAGTAGAGCCTATAATACAAGTTTGGCACCCAAAGTAGTAAGAGATTACATGACTCAAGGCTGGACACAGAGTAGGTCAAGTTGACACACAATCGAATAACAACTCTAGATATGACTAGAGAGAATGTTGATTTGCTACCCTGTATAGTTTCACAATAGCAGGATGGTCTTCTAAAAATATTTAGGTCTCATATTGTTATCACTTAAAGGGTTGCCTGAACGAATGCTTGACTGTGAAGAGGGGCTTCAACCCAAAAAGTACAAAAAGTTCTGGGCTGGTAACTTTACATTTGAGCACCCAATGTGCAATAAACAAACAGGTTTGTTTTTCTTTGACCCACCTGTCCAAAGGTTTTCCAATCTGATAATAAATCCACCAGTCAAGTAGGATGAGGTAAATATAGCATTGCTGAGAAAGGAAGACATCTGGAGTGTTGGGAGTAAAGCAGACATCCACAGGGCCATGGCCCGGCTACAGTATACAATAAGAAACAACAGCGCAAAATTCAACAGGAAACATTCTGGTTGGGGGTTGAGGTTGGCCAGCCAGTAGATAGGAACGCCATAGAAAATCACAAAAGCAAAGTGTTCTGGAAGTTCCCCAATCACCTGCCAAAATATAAGTTGCATTAAAATCTCAAAGCATAGCGGAAATAGGGACATTTTAGTCTTTCCTGGTGGGAGTCTTATACATTCGCAGAGACATACTAAAGATTTTGTTCCCATTTTGTTACCTTGGATGTACGTTATTATAGGACAAGAGGTTTTGAGGTTGTGAGTTTTCCAAGCAACCTCACACCAGGTAGCCTCACATCCTAGTAAATTAAAATACAATGCATATAAGAAGCAATCTAAAGTGATTCCTCGTGGCTGCTCTTTGGAAAAACTGTCATGTCAGAACATATTAGGGCTCATTTAGGAACCTATCCGCAGTGTGCAAAGTGCAATTTCAGATACAAATCGCTGTGCTTTTTCCTCTTTAATCCTCTCAATTGTGGTTGTGCTTTGAGATGTGCCCACTGTATTTTCTTCTAAGGAACCTAAATGATACAATTGCACTTGTGTTCTAACACAAATTGGATGAAAGTTGCATCTAGCATTTTGTATCACTTCCAGAGCGCAAGCCTGGAGCTTGTATTGACACAACCCACTGTAGGAACCTTGGAGCCACCACCAGGTCCAGGGTGGTGGTTTCTCCAGGGTTACCAAGTGTCATACGAGGAAGGAAGGACACATTGGAAACCACATGAACGTGTTTGAACACAAGAACATTAATTTCAGCAATAGGTGCTCTTCATTGTGTCCATTTTAGAGCACTTGCAGGGGCTTCCTAAATGATCCCTATTTTGTGGCCTAAGTCTCAAGGAAGGACACAATTGACAATGGTAAAGCCAAAATAGAATATGACAGAAAGAAAATGTTCACCTCATTGAGTAAAATTGCTAACTTGCTACTTTACATAACTGGAATAAATTAAGCTATGGTGTATGCGTGATCAGAAATCGCTAAATCATTGTGGGTTACTTCCTAGCAACTACAATGTGAAGCTCCTTGAAGCTCCTATCATTATCATAACTGTGTTTCATAATCCATTATGGCCAAAGAGAAGTCACATCCCAAGGCTTTTTAAAAACTAAACTAAACCTATTATAGAATACCAGAACACACTAAATTCAATTATCGACATGAAACTATTCTTTTTTTTTTATTAAAAAATGAAGTTGATATTACCTTAGCAAAAAAATATGGCGTGACGGAATAAAGCCCATCTTCCAGGTCATGGTAAAGCATGGCTCGTTCGGAATGGCCTGAAAATAAAAGTATTTTGAGAATACTTTACTTTGATTATAGATTTATTTAAGGCATTATTTATAGCTTCAATCTAATTTTTAAAAATGAAGAAATCTGTGCACTTACATTTGGCAACAACATCTAAAACCACAGCAAAGGGGGTCAGTGAGCCTTTCATAAACAGGAGCGCGATTGAGTCCTGTATGGAAAGTTGGTTCTTTCCTTGTCCGTAATATAGAAACCCAATCAGCAATGCCATTACTAGCGCCTCAAACCCATGGATCAGTAATGTGCTAAGGTCCCGCAAATCATTGGATACATGCCGCCTGTTGGATAGAGAGGGAACTAATGGTTTAAAACATGTTGCTGGAGGAATCAAACTGTTGTAATCACATTACAAGCCTAAAATAAAACCCTACTTCAGATAGTATTTCTTGTATTGTCTACTGCAGAACTACCGTATATACTCGAGTATAAGCCGAGTTTTTCAGCCCCCAAAATATGCTGAAAAATATGCTTATACTCGGGTCAAGCGCAAAAACGGTCGCCGGCGTCTAAGAATAGTCCAAGAATAGTCTCCAAGAATATTCGCCGGCGTCCAAGAATGGTCGCCGGCATCCAAAAACGAGACGCCGGCACCTCCAATGGGAGCAGAAACCCTCAATTTTTTGATTGAAACTTACCAGAAGCTGCTGCATTTCTCACCCTAGGCTTATACTCGAGTCAATAAGCTTTCCCAGTTTTTGGAGTTAAAATTAGGTACCTCGGCTTATACTTGGGACGGCTTATACTCGAGTATATACGGTAGTCCAAGTGATGCGTGTTGTATTAATCACAGGCCAATCAACTAATGCTTTTGGCAAAGTAATGATAATAGTCATACGCTGTACTCGCTTTATCGTCCATAACTTATATTGAAGAGGGACTTGATAATTGTAAGTCAACAACTATTCAGATCGCGTATCAGGTCAACATCTTGGCCTGTTTCCATTCTCAAGACTTTAGAAGCAGGACAAAACATTGGTGCAATCCACCGCCTGAATAAAGATTGAACTATGATTATTCAGTATTTATTAATTAACCACATATCTGGTTAAGTAGATCGGCCTAGAGGTGAATACAACTGCATACATTTTACTTTAGTAAGTATATATGGTAAGGGGGTAATTGATTTTTTAAGTAAAAAAAGTCAGACCAAACTAGAATCCATGATTTATCACTGAAAAAAACTTGATAAAATTGGTTCGGGAAAATGTTTTAAAAATTTGGGTTTTTGTTAATTATTGGGTTTTATGCCTGAAACTCTTGAATTTTTCGTGAAATTGCTCAAATCTCCCGAATTTTTGGCCAAAACTCAGCTCAGACCTTGATATCTTCAAATTTAGGAACTTTGCCATTGACTTCTACAGGGCCCCGACAGCTTGGAGATGGAGCATTTTCACATTTAGACTTTTAGCAGCCTTGGGGTATAAGAAATCACCAAAAAATGTAGGGTTTTTTTACACTAAAAATTTCGATTTTATCATTAAAAAAAATACTCGAATTGTTCCAATTTTTGGCATACGGACTTTAATAAATACCACCCTTAACCCCAAATGTAATATTTGGCGTTATCGCAGCACGCATTCGCACTTTTGCGAGTATATTTGCGCTAAGCGGAATGCAATATTTTTCGCACAGATATATTACATAAGCACAAAACAGTAGCAAACGCAAAAATAAGTCGCAATGAAAGATGTTTTCATTATATTTACCACATATAACTTGACCACATTTTTAAATTACATGAAGAATAGCGAAAACACTTACGCAATGCGAACGGTGGAATTGCTCCACGAATATCTTTCTGCAAAATTTGTACATACACCTTCTTCTCACAACACTGATAGCAAAGTCACGTGAACACAATTACATTGCGATTAGATTGCGAATAACATTTGCACTGAACAGCGACTATAGACACGACTCGTTAAAAAACCAAGCGCAATATAAGCAATTTGCGATAAGAAGTTTTATTACACTGATAGCGCAACAGCGCAATAGAGCCAAATGACAAAAGTTCGCCAAGTGGAGGGAAACGGCGGAAACAGACGCAAATGTAGCAGAACAGTCGCAAAACTAATTATTACATACCCACTCTCGCGCGCAAACTACTCGCTTTGCGAACAGTTTATGCGATTGAGCGTGATATTACATTCCCCCGTTTGTGATTTAAGTATCTTAGTAAAAAGTGGCAATACCTGATTAAAACAGAAAATTGGTGCAGTCCTCGAGGCAGTTGATTCATATCACGGGTGTCTATGTTAATTGCTTTTTCATGCACAGAGACAGGTAGGTTGATACTAGGCAAAAAAGAAAAGAAAAGACAGTTCAACTCAAAAATCAGGTATTAGCTGGTAGATCTCCAGATTCTACTGAATTATAGTGGTTCCTTAATGTTGATCAGTTGCCGTCTACAGACCTAAAGTGATCCCTAGTCCCCAGGGCTCTGATATAGATTAGAGTGAAAAAAGTGGTCTACAGCTCTATCTGGGTCTTCGTTAGATGAGGTGGGTTAAGTGGCACAAACATTAAGATCAGTTCAATTTAGCCCACTGATTTGGTAGTGCAGTTGGGCAAAGACACCTTCATCTGGGGACCTGACCAAGCATGCCAATATTTTGTGGTTTAGATGAATTTAGACAGCCCTAAATGTGCTGCTTAAAGTCTTTACAGCAATGTATAAGCTTGTACTGTATTAAGACTCACCTGGAAGGTGTGTTATTTTTATTTGATTCCTCAAGAGGTTTCCAGAGGAAGTCATCAGAGTTCTTGACTTTTTCCCAGAATATTTCAGCCAGTGAACTTGTTCTTTCCAAAGATTCAGCTTCCCGCTCTTTGTTCCTCTGATCAATGCTGGTCAGATCAACTGAAATCACAGATCATGATGAATTAACGAGTTAAACATTGATGCAACATGATTAAACTAACATAACTGGATTCTATATTGAAGTTCTGATACGAGAAAGCAATTTCTGGATGGTTATACGCACCATAAAAGTCTGCAGGGTTGCTGTATCTGGGGCATGGGTACCCAATAGAGGAGAAATATTCCACCATGTCTTTGGCTGTCCCCGAATAGATTGTGGCCCCAGATGACAGAAGGAGGACTAAATCAAAGAGCTGGAATATGTCAGAACGGGGCTGGTGAATTGACAGCAGAACCAGTCGATTTCCTCTGGCCAGCCTGGACAGGGTTATCACAAGGTTGTGTGCTGTGAAGCTGTCCAGTCCAGATGTTGGCTCATCAAGTATAAGTATACCTGCCAGAGAGATGGCACAAATCTTTTTTATCATCACTAACATTGTTCTGCTTTTTAGCTTTTGATTTGTTCCTCTAGTTGTTGCTTTGAAATAAGGAGATTTCGGTCTCTCAAGTAAAGGGGATATACTGCTTCCTTAGATCCCCAAAAGTCCTACTGCTTGTGCTACATCAGTCAAGGGGGCATTGAAATTACTTTGGGTCCCTAGTATCAGAGCAGCCCCTTAGGGAATTAAAAATAAATTGCAATATAAGGGACATATTAGTAGCAGTTGATAGATATTCTCATAATATACATCAAGGATGTCCAAGCTGCTGCAGTAAAGGCCCCAAATAAGATAGGACCAACTCAAGATTTCATGTGTTTTATTGGAACTTTTCTTCCCTAACTTCTATCCTGATTAAAGGTCATAAGTTCCATAACTGTGGAACTTCCTATTTAGGACCTGAAACAAATATGCGAATGAGGTCTTGTTTGCCCCTGTAACCATATGAAGTTGACTTTCATCATGGTATTTTGATAGCTTTGCTTAATGGATAAGAACATGTTAGAACACAATGCAGGCTTGAGGTTGTATTCATGTCTTTATTACATCCTGGTTAATGCAGATTTATCAGTCTACTGACCTGGGTTCCAAAGAAGCTGTACGCCAATGCTCACTCTTCTACGTTCCCCCCCAGAAACTCCCCTAGTGTATGTGTTCCCCACTTTGGTGTTTGCACACTGCCGAAGCCTTAATTCTGCTATGACATCTTCTACCTGTTAGAAGTGAAAAGTGTAAGTATTTATTTTGTTACACACAGAGACATCCAAAAGCTTTTGTAGAATGGAGTACAAAGAGTAGCAGTTCTTCTCTCACATTGCCCTCTCAAAGAGACGCTAGGTCAGAACTTACCCTTCTTCGTCTTTGCTCTTCTGAATATGACTTTGGAAGGCGAAGTTTGGCAATGAAGGTCAAAGTTTCTCGCACAGTTAGGTGAGGTAGAAGTTGATCATCCTGACACACATGTGCCACACACTTCTTTACTCTATGTTTTGTGCTGACCTTTCCATTAATTAGGATCTGCCCAGATTTGATCTTTCCTCCTTCGTCCTTACATGTAATGATGTCAAGCAAAGATGTCTTCCCGCACCCTTCAGAGACAAAAAGAGAGAGAGTGGGATTAAATCAAGAAATAAACAAAATGCCTTTTAAAACATAAACACTGCGAAAATCGTATTTATCCTTAATTTAGCCTTTGTTATTTACCCTTTGACTCTATAGCACTTACAGTCCTTTGGTTGCCTAATCTTCTCCTTGGTGTCTAAACATCACACCTTGCTTTCCATTTCAGCTCATTCAAGTCAAACTGTGTGATAGCGCTGACTAGGGCAGTTTTTTACAGAACTTCCATGTCTCGGGTAACCAAAAACTTGCTAAGATTGGTATTTCAATGGACTTCGTTCTGACTTTAATGGGAGACAATGACAATTTTTGTGTGTAGGTTTGACCAAGAAAAGCTGGAATAAAAACACTACGGGGATTATTTATGAAAGACCGAATTTATCTTCGTTTTTTATGAAAAAAACTCAGACAAATCCACATGGGTTTTTTCGCCTTATTTATTAATACAATTTTCAGAAAATTTTGTTTGCGGGGAAAAAAATACAAATTGTACAAATTTTTGGGATTTTCCACCCAAAAACACGGAAATCTTCGGATTATTGCCCAGATCAAAGAATCTTTGGAACTTCTCCCATTGATTTATATGCAACCTCGGCAGGTCTGAGATGCCGGATTTTCGGATTCAGACTTTTTCAATCCTCATGGTATAATAAATCCCAAAAAATTCATGTTTTTTTTCCCCACTAAAAATTCTGATCTTATACTAAAAAAACACAAATTTTTCAGGTTTTTGGAATTTGGAGTTTAGTAAATAAACCCCTATGCCTGTTAAGCACAAAAAAAATAACCTACTAGGTCAGTAATATCCACATGGAGGCCCACGGGCCAGATGTGATCCTTACAGGTATTTTTATGCCCCCCTGTTTACAGGCTCCACAAATTGCTTCATATGATATCATGATTTTGCTTGTCTGACCATTATGAAGCAGCTAACACAACTTGAGAACTAACAAGAATATACGGACACCGAGTGAAGGTGGGACTATCTGCTATGGAAGTGCAGTAGATCCCTTCTATTCCAAATGATCTGGAAAAGCGTTGGATTTGCTCTGATTAATTAGGTACCTCAGATCATTACCCCACTAAATGATAAAGGTCGAAGAGAAACATCCCACCATTCTGGAATTATGGCTCTAATAGTCCTATTCATTCCTTCTGAAAATGATATGGGTCATTCTTACCTGTGTTTCCTATTACAGCCAACATCTGCCCGCTGGTCACTTTCACATTTATATTTTTCATAGCTGAGATTTTGCCGTCTTTATTCCATTCCCAGGGCATTTTAAATTCGGCCAACTTCTCGTACCATGGGATCTGGGCATCTAAATTAACCTTTGAAGTTAATTAAAAAAAAAGTTTACAAAAGAAGTAATTTCTACCAAATGAGTTTTACAACTCAGTCATGTTTGCATTAATCAACACAACCATTTTTAAAAGTAATTATGTTGGGAATAAATAATGTACATTATGCTCAGGGCTGGATGAGTGATTGTCAATGTCTCCAGTACTGTCCTTGGAATTTCATATCCTCATGGGGTTCTGGCTTGGCCCCCTTCCAGTATATGCCTCTGGAAATGCAGAGTGGGCATTGATCAGCACATGACTATGTCCAACAGGCACATGCACCAACCATGCGTTGTACCACCACCAAGGAGACATGGAGCTACAGAGGAACCAGCTTCAGCTGTATGGATATTCACTCCAACAGGTCTAAAGTACTGGACTAGTTCAGTCAGCAATACATACAGGGAGCAGCCATTGCTCTTTGGATGATCTGAAGGCTCTTTAAAACTCACAGTCAAAACACTAAATTTGCTTGTCATTTAATTTTTTAGACATTGAAAATGTATAGTGTATGTTTTAAGAGATTATTCTGATTTGGAAAAAGATTATTCTGAAACAAGATTATTTTAAATGGGGCTCATTTAATACAATGGGTCACGCATACACCAGTGCAGGCCAAAATTAACCAATTTAAGCTTTAATGTATCAGACACAATTATTGATGACATTTTTACCTGGTAAGTAAGATCTTTCACCTCCAGGACGTTTGTAGCTCCAGAATAGGTAAAATATAGGCTGTTGTCTTCTTCCGGTAAATACAAATCATTGTTGTGCCTGAGGCCGGGCTGCAGAAGAATTGAGCATATAAGTGAGTAACCGAAGCATTTATTTGGCATCTTGTTTTTTATGTCTCTACACCAGGATAAGTTCACCTTGAGGAGCAGAATACACCTAAAGACACCTTTGCTAAAACTGAGCATAATAATAAAAATACAATATAATAAAAATATTATTATTTTTTTCCTTATACAGCATGGATTGTTATTTACTGAATTCCCTTTATAAACAGGGTAATGTGTTCAAAGGATCACTAAATAAATAAATCCTCCCCTAACCCAGGCTGCAGACTTTGAACTAAAGATCAGCTCATTTTTTATCAGCTTATTCTCTGCTTAGTAGAACAGGAAGTTACAGGAAGTGCTAAAGTGAAACTGGTTTCACTTTCTTGCTTATGCAAAAATAAAAGAAATAGAATATCAGAAAATATATTTTTTCATTAAAAGAACAGACACAACTTATTTTCAGCACACACTCTATATTTTGAGGGGTGTACTGTCCCTTTAACAAAATATTGTTTGCAAAAAAAAAGTATTGTATTTTGTCAGTTGCTTTCCAGAATTTTTTTAAATTGTTTTTAAAAAATTTACATTGTAAACATTATGACCCCCCCACCTCATATTTCCCAGTTAAAGGATAAGTAAACCTTTAAAATAAGTGAATGTAAAACTGATGAGAGTGCTATTCTAAGAACTTTTGCAATTTACATTCATTCATTATTTATTTATTTTGTATTCCAAGATATTAAGGGAAATATGTACTGTTTATATAAATTAATTTTGTTACAACAGCACCACCTGCTGGTCAGTTTCCCACTAGTCTGTCCACCAAGTAGTCAAGGAAGTTGTCAGGAGAAAGAAAGAGGCTGAAGTTTTACTCACGGAGTGTCAATGGCGGAGCTCACCCGGACCAACATGCCTTCCTGCTTGATCACAGCTCTCGCGATAAGCCGGTCACTCCTCACCGGCTATTACATCCGAACCAAAAACCACAGATCGCTGTCAGGCGCTGACCAAGAACATCAGGAATACGGCACAGTTATCATCAAACTTCGGCTTTTATTCGCACATAAAAAGGGTTACAGTGGAGGGTGTACAATTCTAACGCGTTTCATGCCCCATAGCTGGGCACTTCCCTGATGTTCTTGGTCAGCGCTTGACAGCGATCTGTGGTTTTTGGTTTGGAAAGAAAGAGGCTGCTCTGATATTTACTTATTCTTTAAAAGGGCACAGACTCGAAATCACTGGTTAATTGTTCAAGTTCAAGCCCCCCTTGCAGGTTCTACCTTTAGCCAGCCCCCTCCCAGGTAATAACAAGGTTACAGATACAGGAAACTTCAATGTAACAGTCATTCTGCCATAATTCCAAGAATTTCTAGGACATAAAATACATTTTAACCCTAAATCTCATCCTAAATGATTTTCAAGCTGTGCAGGCAGTGGTATCTAGGGGAGCATTCTTGTGTAGCATTCTCACCCTAACTGGTATTCAGTCACCCCAAATCTCACTCTAACTGGTAATTACTCACCACAAATCTCACTCTAACTGGTATTCAAGCCCCATTGCCATTCCCAAGAGGTTGGAAATCCACAGTTTAGGAACCAGTATACTAAACTCTTATTATCAGATACAGGTATGTGACCCGTTATACGGAAACCAGTTATCCAGAAACCTCCGAATTATGGAGAGGTCGTCCCCCATAGACTCCATTTTATCCAAATAATTCACATTTTAAAAAGTGATTTTCTTTTTATCTGTAATAATAAAACAGTAGCTTGTACTTAATCCCAACTAAGGTATAATTAATCCTTATTGGAAGCAAAACCAGTCTTTTTGGTTTATTTAACGTTTAAATGATTTTTTAGTAGACTTCAGGTATGAAGATCCAAATTACAGATTTGTTATCCCAAAAGCCCCATGTCCTGAGCATTCTGGAAAACAGATCCCATCCCTGTACAGTATTATTTGAAAAGTATGGTTAAGAGCCCAAAAATGGATCCCTGTGCTCTCTAGGATGGGTGACTTCAATAATATGAATAATATGAAGCTTCTACAAATGTAAGCAAATTTTACAGGTATATATTATCTGGAATGATTAGAACCTGGGGTTTTCCAGAGATCCAAAGGTTTTTCTGATATTTGAATCATCATACATTAGTTCTTCTAAAATTTGTAAACATTAAATAAACCCAATAGGATTGTTTTGCTGCCAATATGAATCCATGCAGCTGAGTTCCCATCAAGTACAAGCTACTATATTCTTATTACAGAAAAAAAGGAATTTATTTTGAAAAATTAGAATTATTTGCTTATAATGGCTCTATGGGCCCATAGTTCAGAGCTTTCTGAATAATGGATTCCCATACCTGTGCATTACAACTGCTAAAAAAAATGTAATTTATTTAAAGTGTATTTAGAATATATTGTTGTATTATATTTTTAAATATTATTTATAAATGTTGTTAAATTTAGCAGCAAATGTTATATTCTGCTAGAAGAGGCCACATTTCGTTAATATTTAAGCAGTAGGACTATATCAGAATATACTGAGGGCTCTGCACTCTCAGCTCTTGTATATGGTCTAAATACTGATACATTTCTAGGACCTTTTATACCAGACCCAAACAGTTTGTCGATGGTTACATCAAGGGCAAGAGCCCTGGTCTTTACAAATAGTGGGAACCAGAAATGTGGCAGTTGTAGGTAGGAAGAGTAGAGGACACAACAGATAGTGGCAGTAGGGCAGAATGGACCCAGTAGGTTTATTAATGAACGGCCGCTCTTTTTCAGGAACAAGGGTTGTACTTCAACAACAGCTGAAGGATTGTAGGGTCCTAATTCATATAAAATCATTCTCTCTGAACCCCACTGCTTTTGAAAATCTGAAGGAAGTCAAAGAGCACGAAAGCCTGTTCCCTTAATAATTGGTCTTTAGAATTAGAGGAACAGTTGCTTTCTCTGCACTTGTCCCCACCAGAATATCAATGAACCTTCATTAGGGGGGGCTTTTTATTAAAACTCACATTTTCCCATTATATTAAAGATAAAAATTCGACCTAACTCCCAACCACGACCTGGCTTACTTTTACGAACAATTAGGATCAAAAACTGTCCATGTGCGACAAACTTGTGTGACAATGAGAATCAAGCTATTTTTTTCAAATTGTCACAGGAAAACCTTGAATTTTTCAGATCATCGAACAAAAATGAGCGTCAAACAGTCCAAAACTCTTAACCATGAAGGCAAAAAACATGTTCCAATTGTAAAAGGGACCATCAGACTTTTAAATGACAGATTTTCAGCAGCCTTGGAGTTTAATAAATCTCGAAAAAGTGTTTTGTCCTCTAAAAATTCTAATTTTCCCTCTTAAAACTCGACCAGAAAAATTGAAAGTTAAATGAATAGGCCCCCAGGTGTCACAAGCCATGAGCTACCATATATACCCTCATCTACAGAGTATCAGTGATTATTGAGTATTAGCACTAAGTGCCACCTTTTGCATCTGACACTACTGGCCCCTACTACTAAATATGATCTGTTCTTAACCCATCATCTGTCTTTAATCGAGGCAAAGTTCTCTAGCACTTGTTCTGCAACTTGACAATACAACTATTTAGATTTACACAAAGAACAAGAATGTAAATATTTCCTGTACATAGAGCTGGGCACCTTCAATTGGCAGTTAGGGTGAAATTTAGGGGATTGTCCTGCTGCTTTTGTAGATACAAGTGAAATATTACTACACAGTTTTCATGTATGTGTAACCTTGTTTCTGATCTAGAGACCCTTATGTTGTTCCCAATATTGAGGGAGAGGGACTTAGCCCTCAATAATTATACACTCTTTATACATGGTTGGTGTTTGTCTGGACCACAACAAACACTAGGTCAACTATCATCATACTTTTTGTATAATAACCCAACTCATACAATATATATGTATATGATATGTTCTGGGATCTCCACACTACAAATGGAATTCTGTATTCATTGTCCATCTGGCTCCTAACTTCACAGATCTGTACTCACCGGAAGCATCTGAAACTGGTCCTGTCCTTTCAGCAGCTCATCTGGTTTCCCGTAGGTTTTATCCATGGTTGAGTGTCTCACATGTAAAAAACTTCACAATTTCTACAACTTCCACAAAATGTCAGTAATCAGTTCAACAACTGTGGAATGGACTGTGCCTTCTGTGCTATAGGTCTGGTGTGTATAAGTTGGACAGCTTTTGGTTCATCCCTCTTGTTCTACATCAAACACGCCCAGCTCCGGGATAATGTCAGCAAATTAATTGCTCTGTTGATTTACAGAACTGGAGTCTAAAGTATTATCAGATAGGGAAATGACAATTGTGTCAGCTCCAGTGGTGAACTTTCTACCGGTTTTAGACAGCTACAAACTACCAGTCATAGACAGCTACAAGAGAGTCTCCACCAGCGGCTTCCCTCAAGCACTATGCACTTTCCCTGAACTTCTTCTGCCAGGCAAATGCTCACGGGCAACATTTCTCCACGTTGGCCAAGTTTCAGGTCAGTAGGGTATAATGTCAGTTGGGAAAAAATTTACTCAACTTGGTCAGGAGTCTGAATATGATAGAGGTGACTCAAGTGCTAGATAAGAGAAGTGTAAGGTTCCCAATGCTCCTCTGTACCAGTAAATGCTGGGTATTGCTAAGGAACATACTTGTAGACCATGAATAGGTGGTGGAGACTTGGAAAGAGTCACCAGGGGGATCATGTCAATAAGATAACACAAAGTATTGTTTAAAGGAGGTATGTGATCATGAAATACACCATAGTTCCTATGTGAAGCTGATCACAATTCCCTTTAGATGAACACCATGGATCAGAACGAGCCAGAGAGGCAAAATTCTCCTTTCCAACCAGCAGAACCTGACAGTGGCAGTGTAAATACTGGTTCAGATGTCATGGCACCAAGTGCTGGTCCCAGCTGCACCATCAGCGTTGAAGGGATATCCTATACCGTCAGGTAAGAATTCATGCTTTACCTGCTCTTAAGTAAAACAGCGATGATATCCCATATTAAGTGCTATAAACGTGCATTTAATTGGACCTTCTATTTGATTGTATAGAACTATTGGATAGTCATTGTTTTCTTACGAATAGTGAACACCCCTTCAAATGTATAAGGATATAAGGATATAAGACGGGTACAGTATGTGCAATCTGCTGTCCTCCATTGTTTATACAGGTTATTTAGAACACTGGGAATGTTGGGATTCCCGGATAAAGCATCTTTCTGCAGTTTGGATCTCCATACCTTAAGTCCGCTAAAAAAGCCTTTCAACATTATTTAAACCCAATGGGATTATTTTGCCTCAATAAGGATTGATTATATATTATTTAGGATCAAGTACAAGCTACTGTTTTATTATTCCAGCAAAAAGGAAATCTTTTTAATACATTTGATTAAAATGGAGTCAATGGTAGACTGCCTTTCCTGTAATTCTGGATAACAGGCTTCTCAATAACGGATCTCATAACTGTACTGAAATATACAGTAGATCTCAGCAGAAGTGGTTGGAAGGATGGTGTTGGTGCTAACGGCTGTATGTGGCACATCTATGGTAAATATTCTTATAAGGACATGTGGTTGCTGGTGAACATAAATGTCTACTGAAAATAAAGTGTAGTCACATCTAGAGAAGCAACATGTAGATCATTGGTGTTTATAGACAATATGATAATACTCTGCTTATACAAAAGAGACAGAAAGGTGGATACTATAAATAAGAACTCAAGGAGAAATACTATGATGGTAATACTTTGTCACTATTTTCTGAAAACTATTCCGACCAAATCCGCACATACATTTTACCCCTATTTATCAATACATTTTCCCAAAAATTTCTTGTGCAGTAAAAAACTCAATAAAATTGTTAAAAATTCTGATTCGTACAAATTGTTCGGATTTGTCAAGGAAACCTGCTACTTTTTCTTGATGCCCGAAACCACAAAATCTTCGGATTATTGACTGCAACCCAGTGCAGATTTGGATATCAACTGGACATCTGCCATGGACTTCTACTTGAACTCGGCAGGTCTGAGTTGGGGTACTTTTTTAATCGGACTATTAACACCATTGGAGTTCAACAAATCTTGATTGTATCAATGAAAAAATAGTGTTTTCCTCTTTAAAAGTCCAACCAGAAAAAAAACTGAATTTAATAAATAACCCCCTCAGTGTCAATAAACTGGCTCACTAAGGCTTTTCAGTGCCCACTGAACAGGGCACAATTGGGTGCTGAAACTAGAGTCAGTTGGTCTGTCAATTGTAAGATATAAAGCAATTTTATATCAATTAGAATTTATTCTACAGGTATAGGGTCCATTATCAGGAAACTCCTTATCCAGAAAGCTCCCAATTAGGAATAAGTTCCATTATAATAAAATAAATTCTAATTTAAATATTTCCATTTTCTCTGTAATAATAAAACAGTAGTTTGTGCTTGATCCCAACTAAAATATAAGTAATCCTTATTGGAGGCAAACCAATCCTATTGGTTTAATTCATTTTCTTTTATTTAAATTTTAAATGATCTTTTAGTAGACATAAGATATGGTGATCCAATTTATGGGAAGATCCCTTAAGCTGACCATAGATGCAAGGATATAGTCAAACGAATAGAAGTTTCGTACAATTTTCGGACCGTGCGTGGACATTTTTCGTACCGTGGCGTGTTTAGTCGATGGGACAGGTTAGAAGATTTCTGTTGGCTAATGATAATATCTCTGCATGTATTGCCTATCTGACCATATCAAGGGGTAACTGTCACTTCTATTCGTCAGCTATAACTTTCATACGACTTTACTACTTTATTTCATCTGAATGGTTAGTGGCAGGTCGGAAGATTGTGTTGTCCGATCGTTTGTCAGATACAAGGCCAAAATCTGCTCATCTATGGCCAGCTTTAGTTGGAAAACCCAATGTCCAGAGCATTCTGTATAACAGATCCCATACCGGTACTGACACAGCTGGAACTTTGCAGTAAAGCAACCATCTCAATGGAAAAAAAAGCTTAAATAAGAGATTTGAAGCTGAAATGATTCAGCTATTAGTGTCCCTCGTCTCTCTTTAACGCTATGAGCATCACTTGCACCATAGAAATAGCAATTCATCAGACATCCGACTGGTCTGGATAAATCTGCTCCCCATTTATATGTTGCCACTTATCTTTTCTCAGCGAGCGCATTGGACCCTGGTGGGACATACAGTCATATTATAAAAAGTGGAGCAGGCAAATCCTGAAAGATGTTTCCTTCTACCTAGAGAGTGGGCAAATCATGGCAATTCTAGGGAACTCCGGTAAGTGACGGACAAGAACAAACAAAAGAACAAGAAAAGAAACAAGTAGGCAGTTCATTATAATGATTCCAAAATATTTTCATTATCCAAAATATATCATTTTAGGCAAGGAAATGAAATGCCAAGTGCCAAGCTAAGTCCAACTCCACTATGATTAGTTATACAGCGGTCTCCTTTTGTACTTTTTTTAAAAGTACAATAAGAGAACAGATGGTAGATATTGTAGTAAATAATTATGCAGAGGAACAAATATCAGCATTTGACTGCTCAGAACAGCCATGAACTGACACAGGTAATAGGTATGTTGGGTCAGTTAGTTAAAACTTTTGCTCGGGGCAAATTATCCAAATGCTGGCAATTCTGAAGGATACCCCAGTTCAATATTTGATAAAATTGCTATTAAGAGACACAGAAGAAAGAGGTCTCTGCCCTGTAGAGCTTACTATCTAGATTATAAAACATATATCAAGGCCATATACTGTCTACGTGTGACCACCATTCCTAGGTCCAATAACACTAGATAAATAATCAAATGATTAAGCACCCAGTGGTGTGAAACGCATCAGGAGGGAGTGGCTAACATGAGTTATGCAGACAGGGGGAAGACACTGCCATGTGGTATGATATGAGTCTATTTTTCATTACTTTGTAATTATTGTTGTGGTGTTTGTTCACCAATAAATAAAGGGAGTAAACGTGCATATTCATTTCATTACTTACTATCTAGATCAGTGATCCCCAACCAGTAGCTCGTGAGCAACATGTAGCTCTCCAACCCCTTGGATGTTGCTCCCAGTGGCCTCAAAGCAGGAGCTTATTTTTGAATTCCAGGCTTGGAGGCAAGTTTTGGTTGTATAAAAACCAGGTGTACTGCCAAACAGAACCTCAATTTAGGTTGACAACCCACATAGGGGCTACCAAATGGCCAATCACAACACTTATTTGGCACCCCAAGAACATTTTTCATTCTAGCATTGCTCCCCAACTCCTTTTAATTCTGAATGTTGATCGTGGGTTCAAAAGGTTGGGGATCCCTGATCTAGATGGTGCCCAGTAGAAACAAGTGTAAGGCCGTTGTACAGCCATTAATGCTATGGAGCAATGATCTGTCCTTCTCTTGTTCTCTGTATTTAGGATCTGGGAAGACAACGCTGCTAGATGCCATGTCTGGAAGAATAGGCCATAAAGGAACCTTGCTAGGCGAAGTCTACGTCAATGGATCCCAGCTAAAGAAAGAGCAATTCCAAAACTGCTTCTCTTATGTCCTACAGGTAAGGACATTTAGGGGTTTATTTGTCAAAATCCAAATTTTTCAAATGTTTTAATTAAAGAAAAGTGCAATCAAATTAGACTCCTTCATTAAAAAAAACATGAAAAAACAGATCGGGGAAAAACCGTGACTTTTTCACGCATAAAAACCTCTACAAAAAAAGGATTTTTTAAGATTTGAGGCCTGGAAAGTTCGAATTTTTTGCGAAATCGGCAGAAAAGCCCAAAATGTTCAGATTATCATATGAAACCCAGTACAGCCCATAATAGCTTCAAATTGCAAATAGGACCTCTACCGTCGACTTCTGCAGGACCTCGACAGGTTGAAATGGAGTATTTTCGGATTCTGACTTTTTGCATCCTCGGGGATAATAATTCTCAAAAAATTCAAGTTTTTTTTTTCCACTACAAATTCAGATTTTATTGTAAAAAAAACTAACATTTTTCAGTTTTTACCATTTGTACTTTAATAAATAACCCCCTTAGTGAACGGTAAAGCACTGTATGAACCTCCCTCTCTTACATATTTGTATGCATCTGCATTGGTTTCTGGGTAATTATAATTTCCAGTCCAGATAATTGCAAGAACTACAGTATATATTGTATGTCGGGGAGCACGTCATGTAAATGTGATAAGCCTGAACTAAATATGTTCTGGTAGCGCTTTCCTAACTCAAAAACTATAAGCAACCCTGGGGGCAACGCAAATAGTGGCAAAAATAGCCTTCTGTGTGTCAATCAACATACTAACCATCAGCAGAATATAAACAGAAGAAATGTTGACAAAGAGCGTGTTTATGTACTTAGTAAGTAGCCCAGAGAACACATGGACAGATGTCTGCTCACTATCAGCTATATAAACACAACTCCGACTGCCTGTGCCGCCCTCCTTCTCTTTAAACAGCAACATATATATCTGACATAAGCACCTTGGTTGCAATACAATTGCAACACTAAATGAACAATCAAGCAGAATTCACTATTGGTCTCTTATGTTAAAGTCATATGTTTGCCATACTAGGGTAACTATTGCGGACGTAAATACATCATGAAATATTTCTTACCATCTTTTTTCTTCATGGTTTATAGCACGACACCCTGCTGAGTTACCTGACGGTGAAAGAAACTCTGACATACACAGCCCTGTTGGCGCTCCAAAGGCACTCGAAACAAGCAATAAAGGAAAAGGTTGCCTTCTTTTGTTTGTTTTTGGAATTAACGATGGGTTAGGTCGCAAATACATACATTATGGAGTATATATCCTTTGGCATATTTCAAGATTTCTATGTAGAGAGGTCTTTCCTTGGTTCAACTACAGCCATGCTCCATCCAGACTTGGAGTTAGAAAGCCATGTTCCTATAAGGTGTACAACTTTGCCAGTTTCCAGTTGCTAGAGTACTCATAGCTATATATCTGCACCCATAAAGAAAAAGGTGGTCATTGTGTTATACCTCCTCTACTAAATGAGTCTATTAAAATGTTTGTTTTTGGAATTCATGATGGGTTAAGTTGCAAATACATATGGAGCATATCTCCGCTGAGATATTTTGAGCCTACCAGAGAAAACCTGGGTGCAAGATGTCTGTGTAGAGAGCTCTTTCTTTGGCTCAATTCCAGCCATCCTCCATCCAGACTTGGAGTAGGAAGCCATGTTCCCATTAAAGTGTCCAACTTTGCCAGTTTCCAGTTGCTCGAACATAAATATGGAGCATATCTCCTCTTAGATATTTTTCAAAAGAGACAACCTGAGTTCAAGAAGTCTATGTAGAGAGATCTTTCTTTGGCTCCACTCTAGCCATGCTCCATCCATACTTGGCATAGGAAAACATGTTCACATAAAGTGTTCAACTTTGCAGGTTCCAGTTGCTCAAACATTCATAGCTGATAAATCTGCACCCATACAGTAAAAGGTCATTGTGTTATACCTCTTCTACTAGATTAGTAAATTAAAATGGCATGTGTGGGTTCCAATCAATCAAAATGTAGAAATAATATGGTACACTGTATTATACAATGATCTTATATGAGCCCTAAGGAATATTCAGGCCCTTCGTGAAGAGCTTTGTGTTGAGCACCGTTGAAACCATTACCAATATCTTCTCCAAATACCAAGACGATTTATACTTCTAGATAGTTTGTCCATTAATATAACATGCAACTGTCTATGTTTTTCAGGTAGAGTCAGCCATGACTGAGTTGAGCCTCATGCAAGTTGCAAACAGCGTCATTGGGGGTCGTATCTTTAATGGCATATCCAGTGGTGAAAGACGCCGTGTTTCTATAGCTGCCCAGCTCATTCAGGATCCCAGTGAGTTTGATTTGGCATTGGCAGTGTTAAATTGGACACTGTATGAGCAGCATTAAAAAGTCAGTCTCCAACATATTGTATATATGGATCAGTCCAGAGTGCCCAGTCATTCTGCTTATGGAATGCATCATTCCCACTCCAAATGGACGATTTATTAAAATTCTTCATTTTAAAATGGTGTATTTACCTAATTACTTTAAACCACAATAAATTTGATATTTAAAGGGGTTGTTCACCTTTGAGTTAACTTTTAGTATGATGTAGAGAGATGTATTCTGAGACAATTTGCAATTGGTTTTCATTTTTTATTATTTGTGGTTTTTGATTTAATTCGATTTTTATTAATCAGCTCTCCAGTTTGCAGTTTCTGTAATCTGGTTGCTAGGGTCCAAATTACCCTAGCAACCTTGCATTGATTTGAATAAGAGACTGGAACATAGGAGAGGACCTGAGTAGAAAGATAAGCAATAAAAAGTAAGTAACAATAAATTTGTAACCTTACAGAGCACTCATTTTTTAGATGGGGTCATTGACCCTCATTTGAAAGCTGCAAAGAGTAAGAAGAAGAAGACAAATAATTCTAAAACTTTAAAAAATAAACAATGAAGACCAACTGAAAAGTTGCTTAGTATTGGCTATTCTATAACATACTAAAAGTCAACTTAAAGGTGGACCACCTCTTTAAGTGTAAAAAACGCAAAAACTCAATACAAAACATTGCCATCTACAAGCTGGCGAGGTCATGTAGAAGTCAATGGGGGCTGTCCTTTTTCAATTTTCAGTAATTTCTTTACTTTAAGCTTTTAGAAGTTTTTTTGTCTGTAAGAACATGAAAATTTGCAAGACAATGAGGATTTCAATGCTTTCAGAGTCTTATTTGTTCCTCAATTTCATTAGTTCATGCAGATTGTTTTTTCCCCAAATGGGTTTTTCAAAAAAAAAAAAAACACTCGGCGCCTAAAACCTGCCAAGTTCTTTTAAATTTTTTTATGCTGGTAAAGAAAACGATTTAGTAGCAGAGTGCTCAAGCCTGAAGGCTCAAGCATTCTCAAATCAACCTGCTGTGTGCTTAAAATGTGAGTAACGATACCCAATGCTGGTCAGAGGATAGGCTTTTATGTGACCCCTTACTAAGTAGACCCCTTACTATCTTCTCCAAATTCTGTCTGCTCCCCCTTTTTTGCCCTTGTTAAGCTGTAGCAGGGTCTGGCTGTATTTCAGTGTTGAATGAGTCTGTTCTAGGAGAAAGTTCTCTGCTCGGTCTTACCCAAAACATTGTACAAGGCTACAGTTAAAAACTATAAACAGTTTGGCAGCAAAAAGATAATATTAAAAGAACACAAAAAAATGATGTTATCACCCTGCTGTGATTCGGATTTCTTTCACTAAGAAAATCTCATTTTATTCTGTTAACAGAGATCATTTTACTTGACGAACCAACTACTGGTTTGGATTCAATGACTGCCAATCAAATCGTCCTACTTCTTTCGGAACTTGCACGTAAAGACAGGATAGTCATTATCTCTATTCACCAGCCTCGCTCAGAACTTTTCAAGGTGGGTGTTCAAGCAGAAACTGATGGTGATTGCATGGGGGCAGGGCAGATAGGGTGTTGACTCCAGCCTTATTGGAATGGAAATGTGATTACTAAAAGTGCAAAGGATCGTATTAAATTATATTATAAGTGATAGCTTTTACACTATTTACATCAGGGAGATTCAACTAGTAGCCTTCTCATTTTTGATATCAACCATAGCAATGGTGAGTTATAATTTAGGTGGGGCCCTAAGGATACTAATCTCCAACTACAAATAACCATAGCACTCAAATTATGGATGCATTAATGGCGGTGCTCATCTCCATGTAGTAGCATCTCCAGGCCGGTCGCAGTTCTTGCGAGAGTTCGGCAACTTCAATCTGAAACTTGCAATGCTTCCCAACGATCTTGCCCGCATCTAGCGCTGACTGATTTATCCACCAGAGTTACTGCTGGTAATATCAATCTGGCTTTATTGGAACACACAATGTGACATTGCTGTGGCAGCGGGTGTACAGATAAAACTTACACGTTTCATGCCTACATACTCGGTACTTCCTCAGAGTTTTACAAATAACCATACATAGATCAAAATCTACCTGTTTAGTAAGGTCATCAAAAGTGCTAATCATTTCCCAATATGGCCATCCATGTGCCTGATCCATTTGGCTCCCGGGCCAATGACTGGATCACATTAGAGACTGCATCACAGCATCAATGTGGTCCTCTCCTAATGGGATTTTTAATCCTGTCCAAAAAATATCTCAATAACCTTCGGTTTTGGTCTTCATGGTCCAATTAGCTTCTTACTCACTCTGAAGGGACACCATTGGCAGCTAAAGTTCTGATCATGCTTGGCCAGCTTTAAATGACAAGGGAAGGTAAGTAAAAAGAAGCAAAGCCCTGCAAGAAGAATATCATTATGTTGATTTTTCATTAGAGCATTTCCTATATTTCATTATTTGCATCTACATCTCTTAAACCATTTTATTTCACTTGCCTACGCAACCATGAGAGTCTATTAGACATTTACAACCATTTGTTTAATTTTTCATAATCTTTTTATAAAGAAATGTTTGTTCTAATTGATCCAAATAATTTTTGTTTCGGTTTCTAATCTGTTACTGTGTTTTTCAGCAATGCTTCCCTTATTGCAGTATAATGAGCTAAAGGCTTCTTTTTTTTCATTCGGAATACAGGTTTTTGATAAAATTGCTATCATGAGCTTGGGAGAACTTATTTTCTGCGGTAACCCGGAGGAAATGATTTCGTTTTTTGACGGCTGCGGCTATGAGTGCCCCCAACACTCCAACCCATTTGATTTCTATGGTAGGATTACATTGTAAATGACTGTTCTTTTGACGGGGCAGTGGCAGACGTTGGTAAAGGCTCTACTTTTACTGGGCTATCACAGTTCTAAAGACTAGAGGACCTCTATAGACTTGTCAGTGGGCTGATGTATCATTCAGCTTAGTAGCATTGATAAAGTCATGAGGATCAAAGGCTTAAATCAGGAGTGAGAAATGTGCGGCTCTCCAGCTGCTTTGATCTAACACCTCCCAGCATGAGAACTTTTGTTTGACGTCCCTGCTTTAAATAATTTATATAAAAAGGAAAAAAATGCCTCTATGGCAGGTAATTCACCGGTCTAGTAGCATATTAGCAACAATAGTTGGGGGAACCATGGTGCTTAGTAGCACTTTTAAAGTCAAAGTCATCAATCCATCATGTTAAGTTAAAATCGTAAAATGATCATAATCTCCTCATTATCCAGCAGGTTTCAAACCTTTCAGTATTCATGACCTTTATTATTCAATCCCAGTTCTATGTTTAGTTCAGTCTACTTACACATTAGTACAGGTCATCCCTAAGAAAGGTAGTATGGATTATTTACATCTTCAAGTGCAATGTGCAGAATTTATAGAATCATTTTTTACCCAGAATGTTGCGTTTCCAACGCCCCCCACAATTTCTGGGACAGTGTGTCCATGAGGGGGAGTTATGATTGGTGCAATTGTACCCAATGTGTCAAGACGTGTGCAGAGTTGGTCTGGGCGTCTTGGGAGACATTGATGGCATGCTGTGGGAACTGTAGGGACTTTCTCCTAGTGCCCAAACTCACTGGGCCCCCCATTAGCGTGCACGATGGAGGTGCATACTTCCCTTCTCTAACATTTAGTGCTCACTGCAATGTCCTTTATTACAATAAGCATTTCAAATATAAATATTGTATATGGTTTTGGAAACCGGACAGTAGGATTTTGCAGCATTGGGGGAGAAAATGTACAATGAACCTCATATTGTTTGCTCGACAGTTGATCTGACCTCTGTGGATACGCGGAGTAAAGAGCGTGAACTGGAGACTTACAGCAGATCTCAGTCGATTGCCTCTGCGTATAAAAACTCTGATTTTTATAACAATGCCCTTGAAAAGATCATAACATCAAAGAAAAACAGAAAGGAGAAACTTATACCATTTAAACGGAAAGAGGCGCCCAGTGAGTTCTCTAAAGTATGCGTTCTCTTAAGGTAAGATAACAATTATAGAATTATTTTTTTCTTTCTCCTGCTGTTTCAGTGCCAAGGGAAACCCAATTCTTACTGATGATGGGTCTAATTACACCAGACCATACACCCAAGGGCAGTGGTTCCCAACCAGTGACTTGTGAGCAACACTTCGTACTCTGGTCTCTTGGATGTTCCTCCCAGTGATCTCAAAGCAGGAGATTATTTTTGAAACCCTGGCTTGAAAGAAAGCGTTAGTTGCATAAAAAAAGTGTACTGCCAAACAGAGCCTCCTGTAGGCTGTCTGTCCACATGGGGGCTATTAAATATCCAATCACTTATTTGACAACCCCAGGAACTTTTAGCATGCTTATGTTGCTTTTTTACATTTGAATGTGGCTCACGGGTAAAAAGGTTGGGGACCTCTGCCATAGGGTACTGGGCCATTCCCCTTGTTGGTTTCTTCCAATGGAAAAGTGTATAATTTTTATGCAACTCGCATATTACTCGCATATTAAAACTTATAATATTACTTTGCTTTACTTTCCATGAAAAATAGCCTTTGTCCATCAAATTTTTCAGAAATCTTAGAGGTTATACACCATTTACTTAAAAAAGAGTCAATGTCAATTGGAAGAAGAGAAAAGCTCTACAGACTTGACATGTTTAGAGACCCATGACATTTTTGCATATGTTTGCATATGCAAGACGGAGGCGCCCAGAGGATACACATGGCACGTTGTGACGTTTTGACGCCAATACGTGCGCAGCGTCATGACGCCTGTGTGTCAAACGTGCAGTGTCAACGCGAAACATCAGCGTCAACGCGGAACGTCATCACACTTGTTTTGGCGCGGAAATAGGTGCCAGAGCCCTGCAGCCATTGCCCGATTATAGGTTCTACCTTGTGTGTTCCTGGGTGCGCTAAATTGCTAATTCTATTGATTCCTGATCTTGCCCTCAGCCTGTTTCACCGTTTATTGAACCCCCTGCTGCCTGAACTGATCCTTTGCCTGGACTTGACTTTGTTGAACTTCTTAACCCCTTGGAGACCTCGAATTGTGTTTGGTGCCTGTTAATTCCTCCTTGGTCCGTAATTCCCAACCAGAGCCTTCGGGCCCTGACACTAACCCTTACAAAGAGTGATTGTTATTGCCACAGATCTGGAACTTTTCCAACTAACTTAATGCCCGGTGTTATTCCTGGCTGTACATATGGGCTGTAGGCTTCATCCTGGTGTTGGGTTACTGTTTAGATATGAGTTGTGCAAGGGTAATTCGGTGTTTTAGCGAGATGCACAGCTCTGAATTTGTAGTAATGAAATACTAGAGATTATTGGCATGTTATGCCCATTTCTTAAAATGAATCCATGTTTTATTTTCAGGAGAACCTTCAGGAATTTGTCTCGGGACAAACTCGGCATAGTCATGCGCCTCTCCCAAAACTTGATTTTTGGCCTGTTTATTGCGTTTTTCCTCATTCATTTAAGTAACGACATACTGAAAGGGGCAGTTCAGGATCGTCTTGGCTTCATTTACCAGTGCCTGGGAGCACCACCCTACACAGGCTTACTGAATGCCGTTGCTTTGTGTAAGTTCATTATTAATGGCCATGCCTCGGAGTAAATTTTGATTGTGATGCCTTTAATTAAAATGTATAAAGTTGGTACTTAATATTCCTTTTAAACAATTGAACAATTCTGCATTTAATATTGAAACATTTGTGCCAATAAAGGGTATTTAAAGGTGTCAGGGACTCTGCACATGCTCAGTGTTCTCTGGGCTGTTGAAAGTGGCCCGTGCTGATCAGGACACACTATAACTAATGATTATCTACAGTCAATTATATCTATAATTGAGGGGAACAATTATAGAGGCATGAATTTTTACTTTTCTTCTTTTATTGTGGTTCTTGCTTTATATGTAACCACCATTATCTCCTGACCAACAGCCATCCTTAGTTTTTTTTTCCTATGCGTGACACAGGGCAAAACAGATTTCCCTTGCTTATTTGTGGCACATTATGGAATGGTCCTTCTTGTTCTTTCAGTCCCAACTCTGCGCGCTATCAGTGACCAGGAAGGCAAGGATGGTTTATACCAGAAGTGGCAGATGCTCCTGGCCTACATCATACACATAGTCCCCTATAGCATCCTCAGTGTGGTGATATTCAGTGCCTTCATTTACTGGTAAGTTACATTTGTTTACTTGATTTCTGATCTAATTTCTGTAAATTGAAGACTGACTTTAATATCGCTTACAGGGTTATAGGACTTTATGCTGATATCCTACGTTTCGGAGTTTTCTTTGCCGTGATTCTGGTTCCCCATTTGATGGGCGAATTGCTGACTCTGGCTGTTCTCGGTATAGTGAACAACCCAAACATAGTGAATGCTGGTGTGAGCTTGCTAAACATTGCAGGAATTCTGATTGGATCTGGAATCCTTAGGTAACAGTTCTCACTTGCATATTCTGTACAAGTTGGGGATAGTACGGCCTGGGCACTCTTTGCTCTGCTGTTAATGGTGCTTCTCCGATCTTAACTTTTGTCTCTGTGTCCAAAAAACTAATTTTTGCACAATAATCAATTCATAGCATCATTTTCATTTATCAATCGAGTGATTCCACTGGAAAAAATGTTTTAATTCTGATAAATCCTTGATAAATTTCCCCATTTAATTTCTTTGCACACTTAAAACCAAACCATAGGCTGATTTGTCAAAGTAGAGGAAATTCGTCTGAACAAAAGGAATTTTCTATAAGGCAATATACTTTGTAGCATTCTCTAGTACTAAGAACGACGTGAGTCTATGTTGGAAATGTTTTTTTTTGTTTTTTTTTCTTATAAAAAAAATTATACTATATCTATATTTTTCAGGAGTTTAAACGAAATGCCTCAAGTGTTCCAGCTATTAAGCTACATTACGTACCAGAAATATGCTTCTGAATTACTAGTCATTAATGAGTTCACTGATCTGAATTTTACATGTGGTAAGTAGATACAGACACATTTATCTACAGAAAGTTAATTTAATGTGGTCACTGCCAACGACATTGGTTAATTAATATTATTAAAGGGGAACTATCGCGAAAATGAAAATTTAATTTAATTTAACAAGCTTCCGCACACTGAAATAAGACGTTTTCTAAATATAATCAATTGAAAATTCTGTACCATTTCTGAAATAATCAAGTTTATCTTCACTATCCTTCTCTCAGCATCTGTTTCTCTTCATTCTCTCTTCATGCAGCAGTTGGGTGTCAGATATTCATTGACAGTTAGATCCAATATATCTTATAGGGGCTCCTTTTGCCTAGAAGATGTATTAGAGCTCACTCTATAAAAATCACCAGACATCATGTCTCTCTACATGCAGAATTTGCAAAAGCCAGTTATTTTGTTACATTTTGTTTGTACTGTAATCAGTTATTTGAGTGAGCTCTAATTCACCTGCTAGGAAACTAAGCCCCCCTAGAAGATATATTGGATCTAACTGTCAATGAATATCTGACACCCAACTGCTGCATGAAGACAGAATGAAGAGAAACAGATGCTGAGAAAGGGATATTGAAGATAAACTTGATTATTTGAGAAATTATGCAGAATATCTAATTGATTGTATTTAGAAAGTTTCTTATTTCAGTGTGAAGAAGCTTATATTAAATTTGATAGCTCCCCCTTTAAATCAATTATATAGTTTATACACTACAAGGCCGATTTATGAAAGTTCATACCATGTTCGTTTTTCCAGATCATACTTTCTTAGTGCAAACGAACACATTTTTCAGATCATTACTTAAGCCATGATTTTTTTCATAATTTATCAAGTTTAAACACCATAGAATATACAAATACAAGAGTACAGCAGGTAAAAGTGGTTGAGGCCAGGTACATGGAAGTTCCGTTTATTTTCTTGCAAAGATCAGCCATTGTTTGTGGTTTAAAGGAGAACTAAACCCTACCCTACATAGACCCCCCTCTCTGCCCCCCAGCCTAGGTGGTACCTTTGGTAAATGCCCCTAACTCTTTACTTACCCCTCGGTGCAGATTCAGGGCATCGGAGTTCATAAGCACCATCTTCTTCTCGTTAATGTTCGGGTCTTCTTCCGGGGCTTCTGCAATTTCCGTGACTTTCAGCACATGCGCAGTTGTCGTGAAACACAAGATTACTCTAACTGTGCATGCGCCGTTATGCCACTCTCTTCCTGAAGATTACCGAAGAGAAGAAGATGGCACCCATTTTTTTTTTTTTTTTAAAACTTGTTTTCATTAAAGATTCATACAAAAAGTATGCATTCGGAACTAGACGGTAAGATTTTACAGTGGTGCAATTCGGTTAGATGTCTAGTTTCTTAAATCACAGTAATAAAATTAACTAAGTTAACAATTCAAACTATCAGCTCAAATGACAATTGACAGTTAACAGTTAGGACCTTATATAGGGTTTTGTGGATAAGAGGTTATCAACCTATTGGTGAGGTGGCTCTTGGAAGGATCAAAATTCAGTTGGCCACCCGTTTTTTTTAATACAAATTCAATTCGATTTCCGAGATTTATCATATTTCGGCCCTTTAAGAACCCAAATTTGACTATTCACCACCTAAAACCGGAATTGCTGTTTACGTCAATAGAAGAAGAACAGGGATCAATTTGGAGTTGTTTGCAGCCTTCCTGACATTCTAGTTTTTTTTAAAATAGATTCCAGTTTTCGATTTAATTCATCCGAGTTTGAAAAATTACATTTTTTATGGGAGTTTGTAAAAACTCACATGAATTCGAAATCCGCCCTTTGATAAATGTGCCTCCCAGTGTGCTGTTTAACATAAGAACAATGACACAACTATGTTTTAGTTGATGTCTCTCATCTCTGTGTCATGGTGTTCCTTTAAAATGATGGGAGGTGACTGGACCTTTGTGCTCTGATATGCTTCCTACTGCAGCACAAAGTACAGGGAAAACCTTACATCGGGTTGGGGAGGTTCAAGCACAAGCACACAACTAGTTGATGAACGAGATAAGAGACTGCTCCCACCCATTAGTAATGACAATATCCTTAACTTAACACATGGCTGACAGGTTTTTTATGAGTTTTATTATCAGGTTTCATCACACATGGCATAAACCTCAAGTTTATTTTTCTTCTCAGGTGGTGGAGCAAATGTTTCTGTTGGAGTGAACCCTCAGTGCCCCTTTACACAGGGGAACCAGTTTATTGAGCAGACGTTTCCTGGTGCCGCCTCCAGGTTCACCTTTGACTTTTTAATGCTATATGCCTTTCTCCCAGCTATGATAATCGGCTGTATAATAAGCTTTAAGATTCGAGACATTTTGATACGCAGATAGGAGAAACAGAGCTATGTATAATACTATTGCATATCTCTGAACATTAACCTGGGGCAGATTTAGTACCATTCCAAATGGGGAATCCAGTTGACAAACATTTTCTTTACAGTCAAAGACAGCTTTTAATTAATTGACGCATATATCAAAAATATCAATTTGTCGGAATGCATTTTGAGCAGATGAAGACTTTTTGTTTTGTGCTGTGGGGTGTTAAAGCACAGAGCTCTAACACCCCACTCTGAATTGTTAAGCCTCAATGAACATTGGATAAAAATGAATGCAAATGGGTGGCTTGACAAGTCAGAGAAGCTTTTATCCATTAGGGGAACTTTTTATTCATTTTGGAACAAATTGTTTCAGCGAGAAACATGCTTGTGCTTGCATTTGAAGAGTTGAATGTATTTTTTTACCATTGTTAAATCTAGCCACATATGCCTTTAGTAACAAATGATGTAGCTGTTTTAAATGCATGTTCATATACTATGGAATACTTACTATCAAAAACTTGTATTACACAAACGAAATACAAACTGGATCAGATGTTCACTGCAGGGACCCTCCAAAGTCTCACCTTCAGTTGCAGTTTTGTATTGAGATTCCAGTCTCTTTTAATTTTGCCAAATGTAAAGCATACGGTGCTTCTTGTGCCATCTTGCACTGGAATCAATCTCACAGTTGTGTTTCTTATATAATGTACCTGCAGCTGTATTTCATATGTTAAAATAAAAAAAACAGATGGATTACAGTTGGCCTGTTGATTATTTTCTTCATTTCCTTAAAGGTTTTCTAAAACCTTGGGATTAGTACATATAGATATTGGTAAATGCAGTTTGTGTGTGTATGGAGGGGTCAATAGGCGTGTGTATGTATAGACACTGGGTTTCATTTGGAGGGGTTGACCTTGATGGACTTTGGTCATTTTTCAACCATATGTAACTATTTAGGGATGTACTGAATTATATTTTGGGATTCGTCAGAATCCTGAATCCTTTGTGAACGACTCAGACTAATACCAAACCGAATCTTAATTTGCATATACAATCTAAAGGTGGCCATACACGGGCCGATAAAAGCTGCCGACAGACCGAGTCGGCAGCTTATTGGCCCGTGTATGGGGGCCCTCGACGGGCTTCTCCGATCGAGATCTGGCCAAAAGTCGGCCAGATCTCGATCGGATGGGACTAAAAATCCCGTCGGATCGCGGCCGCATCTGTTCATTGATGCGGTCCCACGATCCGACCACCAGTCTGTGTTCAATAGGATCCGATCGTTGGGCCCTAGGGCCCACGATCGGATCAGCCCGATATTGCCCACCTCAAGGTGGGCATATCGGAGGGAGATCCGCTCGTTTGGCGACAATGCCAAACGAGCGGATCTCTCCATGTATGGACACCTTAAGGGAAGGAAGGGGGAAGGAGAACCCCATGTACAGCACTCAGAATTTTTTTTTTATTACTTCCTTTTATGTAACACATGATTTTTAGGATTTGGATTCGGTTCGGCCGAATCTGAGTCCTGCTGAAAAAGGCAGAATCCTGGCCGAATACCAAAAGGAATCCTGGATTCCGTGCATCCCTCATTTCCTTTTTGGACAAGCCAAGCATGAAGGTGGCCATACACTATAAGGGTGGCAGATTAAATCTGACTGTGTATGGCCACCTTTTTAATATGGCCATAGATGCACAGATCCTATCGTACGAATCGAGGATTCATACGATTTTCGGAACGTGTGTGGAGAGTGCCGACATCTTTTGTCCGGTGGAGATCGGTCGTTTGGCCGATCAGACAGGTTTGATTTTGACCCGACCGAACGGCCGAACGTTCAGATTACCCCCGATATAGCCATGCTCGTTAATGGCATATCGGGGAAAGATCCGCTCGTTTGGCGATGTAGCCAAACGAGCGGATCTTTTCGTCTATTGCGACATTTAAACCCCATTCATGGGCCAATAAGCAACCAATTGCGTTACGAGGGACCAAGTCGGCAGTTAGTACAGGCCCTTATATTGCTAGCTTATAGGTATAGTCTAATAGGTCTAGTTTTCTATAGCAATAGATGTTGGCACATCAAATGAATAAAGCACAAAAATCTGAGCACACAAAAGTATTTGGCGGCTTTTCATGCTTCTTAAAACTGTGCATAGCATCAATAAATTGATACAGCCAACTCTGCAGAACTGCTTGCAATACACATGAAAACCAGAGTTCCGCTCTCGTTGGTGCCTAGATCAGTCAAGACAAAGGGGCACATTTATCAAAAACCTAATGTGATTTTTTCCACGATCCAAATTTTTTTTGCACCCATACTCACACATTCGAGTTATATTTTCAAAAACTCAAATGTCTGTGAGTTAATAAGATAACAAATTGAAAATTTGAATGTAAAAATATGTTTTTTATCGAAAACTTGATCAATTAGAGTTTTCGTGACATAAATTCGATCAATTAGAGTTTTTTCCCCCATTGTTTTTCATGCGAGTTTTTGACATTCCAATTTTTCCATAAACATGTAAACATTCAAAATTCAAGTTTATCCGAGGTGGAAAAACCCTCACACGACTCACAAATTTGATTCTTGATAAATATGCTGTGGACAAATAGTTTCTTGACAAAATCAAAAATAAGAAATCTTTTATTGATGCTTTGGATTTCTGTGATTAGTTTTATATTTCAGAATACAAATTTTTTTTAAAAAAAAAAAATATTATTTTACATTTACTATTTTCAGAATATTTAAGAATATATTTATAAGATCTGTAGCAGGCTGCATATACAGTAATTGCTTATGTAACATGTTCTCTGATCTTTCGCCCACGTGCTTGCTCAGAACAAAGTGATTCACACAAACTACAGGAATGGTGATATTAAATAAGCAAAGTTTGCCCAGTTCAGAAGACCATGGCAACCAATCAGCAGTTAGCTTTCATTGGTATATAGCAAAAACAGTTATAAAAGCATCGGATTGGCTATGGGGTACCCAACTTGGGAAAAACACACCTACCGTGCATGATAACTCCATGGGGCAGATTTAAGGGTCGAATTGAAAATTCATATTTTAAAATTTTTGTTCGAACGATTCGAAGGATTTAAATCCAACGATCGAAGGAATATCCTTCGATCATAAAAACTTAGGCAAGCCTATGGGGACCTTCCCCATAGGCTAACATTGACTTCGGTAGCTTTTATCTGCCGAACTAGGGGGTCGAAGTTTTTTTTAAAGAGACAGTACTTCGACTATCGAATGGTCGAATAGTCGAACGATTTTTACTTCGAATCCTTCGATCCGAAGTCGTAGTCGGAGTAGCCCATTCGATGGTCGAAGTAGCCCAAAAAATACTTCGAAATTCGAAGTTTTTTTACTTAGAATCCTTCACTCGAATTTAGTGAATCGGCCCCTTAATTCGCGTTTGGTCGAATTCAATTTGAATTTGATTTGAGTTTTGGGTCGGTAAGATTCGTCTAAGTTTTAGATATTCGATTTTTTTTAATAAATAACCCCTAATCAAATTTTAAGGAAAATCAAATTTATTAGAATTTAGTAGGTTAAAAAACTCACATGAATTTGAAATTCGACCCTTGATAAATCTGCCTCAATATGTTGCTTTTGTTATATACACACAAAGATGTGGCACACTTGGGAGCTATGATGTGCAGTGTCGGACTGGCCCACCGGGATACCAGGAAAACTCCCGGTGGGCCCAGGTGTCCGTGGGCCCTCTTGCTTCTAACCATTTTGCCTATTTCATGGTCATTCCCTATTTCTTTATGGGGAAAAAAATGCTTAATTATGGAAGAATATAGTGTAGAAGTAGAAGTAAGTAATACAAGACTAAGAGAATAAAGAGTTTGAGAGAGGAGTGGAGGAATAATAGTTTGAAAAGTGGTCCCACAGTCTACAGTGTCCAGGGGGTCCAAGGTCTAAGGTTTTCTGGTGGGCCCCTGGCACCCCAGTCCGACACTGATGATGTGTGTATTTATCTGGGCTTTGGCTACGAGTGTTCTTTATCAGCATTCTATCAGACAACTTGGGTGTGCATCTCGCCGAGAGAAAACAAACAATATTTTTTAAGAAATAACCAATAACAGGAATGAGAAACTTTAATGTGGAACAAACCAGATGAGAAGAAATAACATTGATGAGAACTAGTCTATGGTGACTATCGTGAATTTGTTTCAAGTGCCATTGCCTTCCAGGTCCTATCAGCATTTCTCTTATACTGCTCCAGTTCCTAAAACACAACAAGATGCAAAATGTGTTATTACAAAGTGTTGGAAATTGTGCATGGCTTAATTATTCATCTTCAATTGATGGCTTGGCTTTCATGTTCCTTTGTGGCCAATGGCGGCCTGTCATGAACAACTGGAGAGTTGCAGGTAAACATTTTTAATATTGGGGCCCACCCTTTCAAAAACAGCCTCTATTAAAGGAGAAGGAAAGCTCCAAGATTTATTGCCAACAGATTAGCCACAATATTGAAATCTAGAACGCTATATTTATTCTGCAGAATGCTTTAACATACCCGAGTAAACAACTCTAGACACTGTCTCTGTTTGTTTAGGATAGAATCTGCCATATAAACTTGGACATCACTTCCTGCCTGAGTCTCTCCCTGCTCACTTACAGCTCTGAGCTCAGATTACTGCAGGGAGGGGAGGAGGGAGGGGGAGAGGAGCAAACTGAGCATGCTCAAGCCCTGCACTGGAGGTTTATGCTGAAAACAGGAAGTCTGATACAGAAGCCCATGAGTACACAACTGAAGGAAAGAAATACTGTGTTTCTTTTGACAGAGGACTCAGAGCAGCATTACTTTGTGGGTTTACTGGTGTATTTATATAGACCTTTCTGATAAAGTTTACTTCATTTTAGCCTTCTCCTTTAAGAAAAGTTACTATGCAACCCCTTAGTCAACCAAAATCACTCCTTATACTGAGGGGTACAAGTTAAGTGGGTGCTGTTCTTTAGTCTCTAAGAGTAGGAAACATGTGTCTTGGCTCTGCTAGCTCTTGGTCAGGGAGCTCCATACACAGTTGAGTTTGGAACTGGACACTGGGAAAGAAAATATTGCCACAACAGCAGGGCGTATTGGAAAAGCATACAACTAGGGAGGTGACTGGGTTATAAGAACTGAATTGGCCTATATCATTTTAATATTGTATCTGACCCACAACTGCGCAACTGGAATATTGCAATGTGCTTTTGGGTAGATACAGGACCTTGAGTTTAGACTATTACCTACTGTATCAGTTTGTGTGTATGCCAATTTTAAGTATCCTTAGGTACAGTGCTGTGGAATATGTTGGCAATTTATAAATTCATCTAATAATAATAATCTAGCCAGTGGAGATAACACTCTCCAAAACATCACGCCATCAGCCATCACGATTTTTTAAATGGCCACAATAAAAGTGGATCTTTATGGCCAAGAGCTCCATCTCCATGATGAACAGTGCAAGATTAAAAGCAGCCCTATCCAGTGCCATGGCCAAGGGGAACCCCTGGTAAGTATTCTTATAAAACTTGGCTTAAAGGCTCTGTTTATTGCCATGCAATTATGCCTATCATTAAGGTCGTACGAGCCCGAAAAGCGACAGGTCTTAATTCGCTTTATAAAGTGGAACCAATAAAGATTATTATTTTATTATACTTTATTTGGAGTATGTGCTGAAGTCCAAAGTTTGAGGTCTACTGCCACCATGCAGCATACTCTAGGTTTCTCAATAAGTGATGTTGATAGCTGGTGGCCTGAATGGCTTCCCTCAGCTCCGACGGAGAGACGGGTTTATCTAAAAGGCTATTGTGAATGGAGGGAGTATAGGAGCTCAGAAATCATGCTCCAATACGTTGACATGTAATAAGAAGACATCATTTTTTATTTTTTTCTATGGGAGAATGTGCTGGGATTTCAAATAGCGTAATGAACAGCACCTTTTTAGTGAATTTAAAAAGCCTTTATTTACACATGGCTCAGACCAACAGAGCAACGTTTCAAGCCGTTCCTCGGCTTTTTTTCAAGAATGTGTTGGGATTATTGAGCCAAGGTAAAATGAGTACTGTGGAGTATTCTGAACAATACTTCATGTCATTCTCCAACCTTGGGGCAGATTCCCTAAAGGGTGAAGTGACTAACGCTAGAGAAAATTCACCAGCGTGATGTCATTGCATAACTACGCCGATTCCCCGACGGGTGCAGGCGTCACTTTGCTAGTGAAGTAGATAGACGTTAACGTTGCTTCGCACTCTAACCCCAGGCGAATTTTCGCTCTGGCGAACGGACATAACTCCGCAAATTCAGTAAGATGTGGATTTTACTGAATGTTACCTCTTGCGCCAGACTTGCCTTCTCCACCTCAGACCAGGCGAAGTGCAATGGAGTGGATAGGAGTTCCTCAATTTTTTGTTGAAAATAGCCCGATAGCCTGCAAAGGTCCGTAAAATTTATTTTGGGTACCGGGGTTTCCTCCTACATTTCCTAACATATGGCACATAAACTATACAGTGGGCTCATGTGTAGGGCAATATAACTTTATTTTATTTTATTAAGGTTCCCTGGGCTTGTGTAGTGTAATGTATTTGCTGCAACATATACGTCCATTCAACTTTAACTTCCCGCAGTATACAAATTAGCCAACGCTGGCGCAACTTCGTTTTGCTTGGCAAAATAACGCTAGTGCAACTTCACCAGCGTTCGGTGACCTGGATGCAACTTCACATTTTAGGAAATTAGTGCTGTCCTGGCGAATCTACGCCCCCTTGCCATTTACTTTTCAGGGGATTGTTTAACTGGGATAAAGGGCCCCATAATATGGGAAAAAAAAATTCTGAAATCGTTTCAATCATATGATAATGGATGATGGAACATGCTAATGTGCTGTCCATTAGGGAATATACAGTCCAGGGCATCACCTTCAGCAGCACCTTTACCTGCAACTGGTACAGTACAAGACTGATATGGGGCGTAGAGGATTGATTTAGAGTTGCACAGGGTTCTTATGGGGCTACCTTACAAGAAATAACTGACTTTTATCCCAGTTGATACTTTTCCTTTTAACCAAACAAACAGATTTTGTAATATGGCCCTGAAAATTGCCATAAAGCAGCTATCTAAATACTTAACTGAAAAGATAATAACAATATGATATTCACACCCAAAAGAGCAATTCAGCATTTAGCAAAACTTGAGAAAACACTGGAAGCCAAGCTCATAATACAGAGCAAAGGACAAAACTTCTATAACACAATACTTAAAGACAGTCATTTAAATAAGGCTTCCTGCTGAAAGCATATGATGTAGATTTGAGATTAGAAAATTAGAATTTTCAATTTTTTTTATAGTCAAAACTCAAATTCGATTCAAGTTTTTTTAAACAATCTGAATTTGATTTTCGAGATTTATCATTCTCTGGCCCTTTAAGAATTCGATTTCGACTATTCGCCTGCAGAATTGCAGTTTAAGTCAATGGAAGAGGTCCAGGGATCAATACTGAGATGTTTGCAGCCTTCCTGACATTCGGAGAAAAAACTCGAATAGATCGAATTCTATTCGGGTTTTCGGGTCGTTTAAATTTATGGTAGTTTTAAAAAAAACTTACATGAATTCGAAATTTGACATTTGATAAATGCGCCTCCCCGTCTTCATTTTTTCTTTATTATTTTTGTAGTTATTTAGCTTTTTATTCAGCAGCTCTCCAGTTTGGGATTTCCGAAGTTGTTTGGTTACTAGGGTCTTACTTACCCTAGCAACTATGCAGTGGTTTGAATGAGATACAGTAATATGAATAGGAGAGAACCTGCATAAAAAAAATGAATAATAACGCAAAAATGATAGCCTTGCAGAGCAATAGGGGTCAGTGACCCCCATTTGGAAGCTGGAAAGAGGCAAATTTTTCGAGATGGCAGTTTTCTGCCTTGCATTCTGATTTGCCATTGGCCTCAGAGTGGCAAAAGCAACTTTGTACATTAGTTTGCTGGGGGACTGACAGACAAGTTTATAGGGACCTAAACACAGTAAGGGACCTATTTATTAAACATCAATTTTTTCTGGTAGAGTTTTTCGAGATTTATTATGCTCCAAAGCTTTGGCAGATGGTCCCTTTAACAATCAGATAACGGTTTGGACCTTTCGGATTCTCAATTGTTTTGGGCTGTTTGAGCTGGTTTCCATTCGATGATCAGAAAAAGTATAGAGTTTTCGGAGCGTCAATTTGAATCACGTGCAATTCGAATTGACGTTCGATTCGAGAAGTTTCATTGGTAAATTAAGGAGATTCAGGTTTGGAAGTTTGGTCACATTTTTTTTATATAGACAAATACAAGATTCCTCTGCACTCAACACATTATCAATATATTTAAGACAGAGACATTTTGTGCATACAGCTACTGAAAAATGCCTTACCCTTTAAACAAAACAGGGATTGTTTGTCCATATATTGCAATATATTTAAGCTGGCCAACTACGTCAAAGTCATCCCATATCTGGCCAGTCCTATGCTCAATTTTCATTTGATTCATTAAGAATTCTATGGTTTCATTATACATTTTATAAAAGGGACGAATACGTTTTACCTGCAACTTACTAGCTGCTTTCAAAGTAAAACTCCCAAACTTGGCTGCCCTTTTATTAGACACCAGTGGGATCACCTGACTATAGTTGGAGGGGGTGGGAGCTACAACATGGAGCTGGTCACTGCTCCTGTAGAACTATAACACATTTTTTTTATATAAAGTGAGAAAGAAAATTGAGTTTTAGTAAGTAATCCCCTAAATGTGCTAGCAGTTTACCACCTGTAGATATTGACAGCCATGTATCCCACTCAAAGGTTTGGTGCAAACTGGCGGTTTTTCTTTACTGGTTCAGAAAATGCCATCTATGCCATTAGCCTAAGACACAGTTAGCGTGTTAGCTGGCAGTGAGTTATCTAGAGCCCAGCTGATAACATCCTTGTCTCATCCAGCAAAATATTACAGTCTCACATTCCTATTTGTTAGGTAACAAGCAGGGAGCACAGGGGTAACTATCGGTCAAAGCAGAAACACAAACCTTTTATGGCAAAATTAAAATTTTACATAAAAATTATTTACATACAATCATCAAAATGTTCCAAATGCCTGAGCGTAACATGGAATATTTATAGCAAAGCTAAAAAAGGTAACAATTCGTTACGAACATTCCATTTTTTTCCTTGAATCCAATTTTTTCTCTAAATTTTAAATTTCTCTAAAATTCAAGATTTATAAAAACCAATAAAAAACTCCAATACAAAACTTCAGCAAGTAAAAGCAGTCGAGGTCCAATAGGAGTCATTGGAGCTGCGCTGATTATATTGGACCTATTTTTAAAGCCTTTCATACTTTTAGAGTTTTTCTGATTTTTTTCACTAGTAAAGGTCTGAAGTTTTTTTTAGAGGTTTTCATATTCTTTAGTGCAACACTCTGAGGTTTTTTTTTTTGTATGTACATTTTTTAGTCTAATCTTTTAATAAATGACAAGGCATTAGTGGTTTTCAAAAAAATTAGAATTTCTATAGAAATGTCATACTTTTAGAGGTTTTCTAATTTTTTTAAATTAAGAAAGGTCTGAATTTTTTTATTTTTTTTAGAGGTTTTCATATTCTTTAGTGCAACACTCTGAGGTTTTTTTGGTTTGTGCTTTTTATAGTCTAATCTTTTAATAAATTACATGGAATTTGTGGTTTTCGAGAAAATGAGTTTTAAAAACCACTAAGAAATCTATCGATTTTCACTTTACTATTGCGGCCTCCTCCTCCTTTTCCTTCTAGAAGACACCACAAGAAAATGTATCCGAAAATAAATCGTACGACTTTTCAAGTAGATATTTTGGCAAAATACTGGAAATCTTGCTATGATGTGGCCCTACATTTTAATCGGAGATTATGGGGTACTAGGCCAAAAAAAAAGAAAAACCAAATCTAACTATATTTTTCGTAAACCTGCAGGAAAAACTTCCACTTGAAAAGAAAAAAAATTGAACTTGTGATGAAAACAGAGTTTTACTCATATTTGCTGCTGATACATATGCTTATCTCTGGCTTTAGATTTTCAGTTCAGTTGGTTTCACTAGCTCGGGGAGGGGGGTCATCGACTCTTTAACTGTTCTAAAGTGATACATTTAGTTGATACATTTGTTTTGTTTGTGCCTGCTGAGCAGAATCCTCGAGTCTCATTAAAGACAGCTGTTAGAATTGATACAATAGTTGCTAATATTCCACAGATATTGCTGAGAAATGTATCAACTAAATGTAGCAAATTGAAACAGTTCAGATGTTCCTGGATCACTGAGCTTAGAGTCCTGCAGCAGGTCAGGTACCTGCAGGTTACCCGCAAAAACCTGCGGTACCCTGCGAGTTGCCAGTGGAAGTTTCGGGAGCGGGTATAGATGCAGGTCGGCGGTTCTCAGGGTTTGGGGGTTGCAGGTTTTCTCAATAGTGAGTTTAAAGCTCCCCATAGACGCGACGATTCTTCTTGCTGAACGGCCGATTTTAGGGAAGTCCGACCAATCCTTCGAAATTATTGTGTGGTTAGTGGGATTCGAACGATCGTACATCTTACGATCTGTCAGGAAATTGATCGGCCAGGTCAAAAAATCTTTGTCGGTCCCAGTGCAATCTATCTATGTTTGCAGGGCCAAGCAGGCAGCTCCCCTTTGTTTCCCTGGCAAATTGGTCTTTTTAGTTGATGGTCAATTCGTACGATCGTTCCGAGATAATCGTGGTCTCACGATGAGGATCGGATCTTTTAAAAATCTCAACATCTATGGCCAGCTTTACTCCTTTTTTCTGATCACGCCTACTTCCAATGATGTCACTTCCAGTTTACAATGACAGCGCTTCCTGTTTTACTTCTTATTTTCTGATCACTCCAACTTCCAATGATGTCACTTCCGGTTTACAATGACAGCACTTCCTGCTTTTTGATGTTCAGCAGGTCGCGGATCGGGTTGCAAATAAGGTACTTGCAGGTCGGGTAGCGGGTCAAAGCGGGTAAGTATGCGGGTTAAAATAAAAGTATGCAGGTAAAATACCTGCCAAGGCCGGGGCCGGTATTACCAATTTACCGGCAATGTAGCTGCCGGTAAATTTGTAATACGATCAAAAGGAGCCCTTGGCCTGCCCCCAATCCCCTGAAACTTTCCTTTTTTTTGCCTCTTCTAGCAGCCGCGGGTCTCCGTTGTGCGGCCCCGCCCCTTTTGACGCCACGCCCTTTTGATGTCACGCCACACCCATTTGAGGCCCGCCCCCAGCAGCCGGTAAAAAAATTTATAAAAGGTGGCAACCCTAGTTGCAGGTCGGTTTAACAAATTGGTTCCGCGCAGGACTCTAACTGAGCTGCCAGACTGGAACATTCAAATTTAAATTTACATTTTGGGAAAATGGAAAAAAAAAAAGATGGAAAGTAATTGAAAAAAGTCTTTGTTTCTGGTGAATAATCTGAAAACAACTGAACAACCCCTTTAAAGGGCACCTGTTGGGCAAAAATATTATCCACGACCAAATAAGTGGGCTAATACAGCCTGCACTCCAGTTGGGTGTAACAGTAGTTTTTTTTTTTTAATTGGCTCCTGCCAAGCACTGAGAGGGAGCTCCCGGTACAAGTGGACATGTTGGGGCACACGCATCTGTGTACTGAGCGAATGCCGCAACTTACTCATTATGCACAATGTGCCTGGTGTCAGAATCTCATTATGCGCTTGTGCAATATGGCTGCTCGCACCAGGAGCTCCCTCCCAGTGCAAGTGTCTTAGGTGCTGCTGGGGGCAATTTTTTGAAATAAAACAACCATTAGCCTGCACCTTTGTTTGGGGATAATACCTTTGCCCAACAGGTGCACTCTAATGATTCACTGAGTTCTTTAAAGGGGCAATATACCCCCTTGTTGATCATGAGTGTGATGAACAGGGTTTGAGCTGAATTTTTTTTTTCTACTGATTTAATCACAGATTTTTTGTTATTTCCTGAGCTAAACAGGGAAACTGAAGCTAGTCCATATTTGCTTTTTGCAACGTAAATAATTCGATTAGCAAGGCACATATAATCCCCCTGCATAATGGATTTCTGAAACAGTCACAACAAAGGGTGGAGAGAGAGGGGAGAGAGAGGTTTTATACAAGTAATCTATCGACCTTGCAAAGACCATACAATTCCTGTGCTGTGTATTAAAACATACCTTTAGTTTCTATTATATATTTTTTTAACAGTACACCTATTAAAATGTTGACATTGCAGTTGGTTTTATATCTGGGATACTTGAAACACTGTGTATGTGGAAAGGAAGCCAAGTGGACTTTACTCTGCAATAGCTTCTCTACATAAAGGTTATATATAGAGTTCCTGCAGGATTTCTCCAATGAAAATATATCTTTAGAAACAGGTCTATTGGCATAGGCATACGTGTTATCTATCTGCTGCAGATAAGATAGCGAGAGTTTTGCTTTTATCGCTCAGGGATATATTCTGTGCTTGGAAGGGCTACTTTGGTATCCAATGTGCTTGACCCAAAGTAACCTCAAGACCTGCTTTAACACCATGGAGAAGATTTCTTAAAGGGAGAATGGAAGTTTCAATGCAAACTTATTTCAAAATGAATTTGAACGGCATATATCTGGTTTATTTCCGGTTCTCCCTTTGTTTAATACGCCTCCTGACACTTTACTGGTATATCATTTATTTCAGATGGGAAAGGGGCCCTGCATATAAAATAACAAACAGAGAGAAACAAAGATAAATTCAATTTGTAATCTATGAAATAAGGGTTAATGTTATTCCTTATTGATGGAAGTACTCTGTATGACCTGGGGCTCTTACTTTATTTATTGTAAAGGACAAAAAAGCCTCCACTGTGCCTGGCCAGAAAAGACGGCCAGTAGCAGCAGCAGCAGCAGAGTGAGATTTAAAAGCTCCAGGGATGATGGCAGCAAAAACATTTAAACAGCTGAAGTTAAAGGAGAACTAAACCTAAAAATGAATGTGGCTAAAAATGCCACTTTTGAACTTATTGCACCAGCCTAAAGTTTCAGCTTGTCAATAGCAGCAATGATCCAGGACTTCACACTTGTCACAGGGGGTCACCATCTTGGAAAGTGTCTGTGACACTCACATGCTCAGTGGGCTCTGAGCAGCTGTTGAGAAGCTAAGCTTAGGGGTTGTCAAAAATATTGAAGCAGAAAAAGAGGTTGGTCTGTAATAGAAGCTGCTGCTACAGGGCTGATTATTAAATTATGATGCTAATTGCACTGGTTTCTGTGCTGCCATGTAGTAATTATCTGTATTAATTATTAATCAGCCTTATATTGTGACATTTCTATTCTATGTGTACTGTATATTGTGAGTAGGTCCCTAAGCTCAGTAAGTGACAGCAGCACAGAGCATGTGCAGTGAATCAGCAGAAAAGAAGATGGGGAGCTACTGGGGCATCTTTGGAGACACAGATCTTTACTGCTAAAGGGCTGTGGTTGCCTTGGGCTGGTACAGAAGCACAAAACATCATGTACAAGATATCTAGCTACTTATTTAGGTAGGCTTTAGTTCTCCTGTCAGGGATCTATAATGAAGGGCTACTAAAATATTGGTTTCCCTGTCCTTTGAGGGGGACATATACCCTTCCATATTGAATTGTAATTGCAAGAGTGCGCTTCTGACCCACCGTATATACCCCGAGTTTTTCAGCATCCAAAATGTGCTGAAAAAGTCTACCTCGGCTTATACTCGGGTCACCTGTACCCGACCCGAGTAGCCGAGATTGCAGTCACTTTTAATCATTCCTATACCAACAGTTCACTTGGGGAGAGACTGCAATATCCCACAATGCCCTCTGTTGGTTATATGAAAGAATAACAGTGCGCCCTCTGTTGGTTATATGAAAGAATAACAGTGACTGCAATATCACACAGCGCCATCTGTTGGTTATATGAAAGAATAACAGAGGGTGCTGTGTGATATTGCAGTATATCACACAGCACCCTCTGTTGGTTATATGAAAGAATAACAGTGATGGCAATATCACACAGCGCCCTCTATTGGTTATACGAAAGATTAACAGTGACTGCACTATCACACAGCGCCCTCTGTTGGTTATATAAAAGAATAACAGTGACTGCAATATCACACAGCGCCCTCTGTTGGTTATACGAAAGATTAACAGTGATGGCAATATCACACAGCACCCTCTGCACATGGTAGTGGGACAGTGGGACAATGCACACAGTAATCCTTTTGCCAATTCTCTGTCACCATCAACTTTGCAAAGAAGTCTGGTTGATCGCTGGGGGGGTCGCTTTGGCAGAATGTGCGCTGCTGGGAGACAGGGCTGTAGTTGTGTCTAGGCTTATACTAGAGTCAATAAGTTTTCCCAGTTTTTGTAGGTAAAATTAGGTACCTCGGCTTATACTCGGTCGGCTTATACTCGAGTATATACCATATTTTGCTATTTATATAATTGTTCTAGAAGAATTGGATATCAGCAGTTTTTACACTGCCTGTATCATAAATGTGTAACAGTGCCACCTGCTGTTCTGTCTGGGCAGAGGGCAGACAGTACAGCAAACGTTTAAATAAATGTTGCAAGAAGTGTCCCCACTCCTATCACCAGTGAGTGGCAACTGAACAGAGAAGCATTAGGAGATGCTTCCTGCATCAGTTATGGCTCCTGTCCAGAAAAAAAATACACGGAAATTAAAAAAAGTGCTGAGAGAAGTATTCTAAGATATTTTACTTGTAACACAGAAACATTCTGTTAAAAAAGTTGTTTAACAGAGCATATATTTTTATCTACTTATATATCTCAAGCCACATTCCATTTACACCTTTCTGGAAAAAGATTAACCTCATAGACTGTGCAATGCCCTTCTTTACATAAATGTGAATTAGGTGGGAGGGGTTGTCATCTTACCCAATCATTAACTCTCCACCCATTTAAAGGGAGATGAAACATTAAAAGGATTCTGTCATGATTTTATGGTGTCGTTTTTATTTCTAAATGTCATGCAAATAATTCACTCTACCATGTAAAATTTAATTCCTAACCCCACAAGTGTATTTTTTTAGTTGTAACATTGGTGTGTAGGTGCATCTCAAGTAATTTAGCCTGGTCATGTGCTTTCAGAAAGAGCCAGTGCTGCACTATGGAACTGCTTTCTGGCAGGCTGTTGTTTCTTCTACTATGTAACTGGAGTAACAGTGGGACCTGGATTTTTACTACTGAAGGTTGTTCTTATATCTACCAGAGAGCTTTTATCTGGTTACCTTCCCATTGTTCTACTGATGGGCTGCTGCGGGGGGGGGGGGGGGGGGGGCTTGATTTCACGCCAGTACTGTATTTGCTTATTAAATATATTCTTTTCTAAAAATTGCAAGGGTGGTTTACCTATGTGGGCATTTTTATTTTCCAAGCAATACAGACGAATAGCATCTCTAGGCAGATCTAGCAAACTAACCTGATCCTTTAGAGCTCGCATGGCATCAACTTCAGTTTCTGCATATTGTGGGTCTTTGGCAGGGTCTCTCATCTCTTTCAAGTCATTCGTAATCTATAGAAAAGAGTAAATGGTGCAGCTTACCACCCTGGAAATATGCCACACAAGCAGCCCAACCTCTGTGTAACAATTATAAGTTACATTTTATTATATATATATATATATATATATATATATATATATATATATATATATATATATATATATATATATATATATATATATATATATATATATTATTCTATATGTACTGTATATTGTGAGTGGGTCCCTAAGTTCAGTAAGTGACAGCAGCACAGAGCATGTGCAGTGAATCAGCAGAAAAGAAGATGGGGAGCTACTGGGGCATCTTTGGAGGCACAGATCTTTACTGTTAAAGGCCTGTAGTTGCCTTGGGCTGGTACAGAATCACAAAACATAATGTACAACATTTCTAGCTACTTCTTTAGTTACGCTTTAGTTTTCCTTTAAAATGTGCATCAAGCGTGAGGTGTGTCTCATTTAAGCTGAAGTGGGCTATCCAGTGCATGATCTTGCATTCAATGTTACCTGTTGTTATCTCAATGTTATCTCTAGGGCCTGGACCAAAGTGAGCTGAGGGGTTCCGCACTACAGGCAATTCAAAACAAAATCCATATCTAGCTAGGCCCAGATATACCCAGCTTTTACTGGTAATGCCCAGTTTTGGCAATAATTCACACATATACGTTCATAGAATCATAAAACACACAATACCTTTGTGGGGAAATTTTTTTCAAACACTTTTTTCCATAATTCCATGGGTGTGCGAACACGAAATTGGCTGATGTCCATATCAGAGGCTGGCGGAGACCCTGTGGAAGGAGAAATAATTAGCAAAGCTTTTCCCTGCAGAGAATACACCGAAGAAAACAATCTCTACACATACTGCAGAGTCATGGTAATTTGGAAAAAACAGTAAATAGAAAATGAAATTCAGTGGAGATCAGAATAAGGTTATATATTTGGGGAGAAAAAGCCAGTCGAAAGCCGTTTACAAATCATAAGGTAATTACAGGTATGGGACCGGTTATCCAGAATGCGTGAGACCTGGGGTTTTCTGGATAACAGATGTTTCCATAATTTGGATCTTCATACCTTAAGTCTACTAAAAAATCATATAAACATGAAATAAACCCAATAGGCTGGTTTTGCTTCCAATAAGGATTAATTATATCTTAGTTGGGATCAAGTACAAACTACTTTATTATTAGAGAAAAGGGAAATCTTTTTAAAAAATTTGGATTATTTGATTATAATGGAGTCTATGGGAGATGGCCTTGCTGTAATTCGGAGCTTTCTGGATAAAGACATTAAGGGGGCTATTTATTAAAGTCCATTTTTTTCTGGTCGGATTTTTGTGGAAGTGGAAAACCTTTTTCGTAGAATTTTTTCTATTTATTGAACCCCGATAGTGTTAAAAGTGTGAATAAAAAAGTACTCCAACTCAAAACCTGCCGAGTTCGTATATTAGTCAATAGCAGATGTTCTGTTGACATTTTGCTGGGTTTCGTTCAATAATCTGAAGATTTCATGGTTTCAGGCAATAATCTGAAGATTTCATGGTTTCAGGCAATATTGTGAAGATTTCATGGTTTCAGACAATAATCCAAAAATTTCATGGTTTCAGACAATAATCCGAAGATTTCATGGTTTCAGGCAATAATCCGAAGATTTCATGGTTTCAGACAATAATCCGAAAATATAATAATAATTAGAAGATTTCATGGTTTCAGGCATTAATCCGAAGATTTCATGGTTTTATGCAATAATTAGATTTCATGGTTTCATGCAATAATTAGAAGATTTCATGGTTTCATGCAATAATTAGATTTCATGGTTTCATGCAATAATTAGATTTCATGGTTTCATGCAATAATTAGAAGATTTCATGGTTTCATGCAATAATTAGAAGATTTCATGGTTTCAGGCAATAATTAGAAGATTTCATAGTTTCAGGCAATAATCCGAAGATTTCATGGTTTCAGGCAATAATCCAAAAATTTCATGGTTTCAGACAATAATCTGAAGATTTCATGGTTTTAGGCAATAATCTGAAGATTTCATGGTTTCAGGCAATAATCCAAATTCGGAAAAGTCGCAGGTTTCAGTTGTCAAATCCGAAAAAGTCAAAGTTTTCAGGTGACAAATCCGAATAAGTTGCAGTTTTCGGTGACAAAAAATTGCACAATTCATATTTTTTTCCCCAATTTTATCGAGTCTCTTCCCATATAAAAATTTTTTTTGGGAAAATGTATCGATAAACAGGGGGAAAAAGTCCATTTGCATTTAGTCGGAATGGTTTTCAGAAAATACATTGAGTGAGAACATTTCTGACTTTGATAAATAACCCCCTAATATTTTAGTATGTTACAGATTGTCCTTTATCTAAGCAAGTGGTGTTCATTATTCACATTGAATAGTGGTTTGTTATTGCTTATTCTGCCTGATCCCAGAGAACGGTACTGATGCAGGCAACGCAAATAAGCAACAGATCAACTGTGAGGGTTTTGTTTTGTAGTAATTGATATTTTTAGTGCTTATCTTTCTTGTCAGTCCCTCTCTTGTGCATCTTCTGTTCTGACTTCCAAACTACTCTCTGGCTACTTAAATATTTAACTACAAAAAATGTATTTAGTTAGGGAAATAAATATAAATATATTTAGTTAGTCAGGGAGGCACCTGTAGTGACACATTTCTTATAAGTTCTTTCCATTGCCAATATATCAGTACAGGTTTGGGGATCAGTTATCCGGAAACCCATTATCTAAGAAGCTCCAAATTAAAGGCCAACTCCTATAGACTCCATTTTATCCAAATAATCCAAATTTTTTAAAATGATTTTCTTTTTCTCTGTAATAATAAAACAGTAGCTTGTACTTTATCCCAATTAAGATATAATTAATCCTTATTGGAAGCAAAACCGGCCTATTTCATGTTTACTTGATTTTCAAAGGTATTTGAGATCCAAATTACAGAAAGATCCATTATCTGGAAGGCCCCAAGTCCTGAGCATTGTGGATAACAGGTCCCACACCTGTATCATGACTAAGGCTCACTTTTTAAAAAAATAAAATAAAATAAAAACATGAATAAAAAAAAAAAATCACTATGGCTGTCAGTTTGGCAATAGGAGAAGGTGTTTGAATTGAACACTCACCGATCTGGCTGAAGGAATCAGACCCCGCAGGAATGATAAGCGGTTTACTGTGGTCCATAGAGAGAGATTTGCTAGAGGAAAGGAGCAAAAGAAAACCGTGAAATGAATGTATCACCTTTCACCAGGGAGTGAATTAAAAATTGTCACCCACACGATTTGACCATTTCTTTTTTAAACTGATAACACAAACTTCTTGTCAGTACTGAACATATTGTTCAATACGGACAAACCATTGGATTGAGTGAGTGGTACAGTAAAATCTTCATCAAATGTTTCCTGTAACTGCTGAGCAGATTTGCACAAAACACTGGAAGAAATTCAGACTATTTCTCCTTGCAAAATGGTTTCAGTTTATTCACTGATATTTCTGGGTTACTCTGAGTCATAGGGTCATACCATAATCTCCATCAGATTTTCTCCTGTTTAAAGGTGGCCGTGGATAATAAAGGAGCAGGAAAGCTAAAGAAGCAGTTTATTGACAATAGATTAGCCACAATATTGCAAGCTATCTGACTATATTCTGCAGAATGTTTTATTATACCTGAGTAAACAGCTCTAGAAGTTCTCTCTGTTTGTTTAGGATAGCAGCTGCCATATTAGCATGGCGTGACATCACTTCCTGCCTTAGTCTCTCCCTACTCACTCATAGCTCTCGACTCAGATTACAGCAGGGATGGGAGGGGGAAAGGGAGAGGGAGCAAACTGAGCATGCTCAAGCCCTAGCCCTGGAGGTTTAAGCTGAAAACAGGAAGTCTGATACAGAAGCCAATGAGTACACAATAGAAGGAAAGAAATGTTGTGTTTCTTTTGACAGAGGACTCAGAGCAGCATTAATTTGAGGGTTGACTGGTGTATTTATATAGACCTTTCTGATAAAGCTTACTCAATTTTAGTCTTTCCTTCTCCTTTAAGATTTTTAAAAGGTATTTTCGTTATCGTAAGACCAAGCTTATCTTGAAATGATTGTTTAAATGTACGATTTGTCCATCAACTAAAAAGACCATGTCAAACGATATTGTCTAGTTGAAGAGAGGAAAACGGCGGGTAGCTGCCTGCTTGGCCCTGCAAACAATTGGACAATGGATACAATTTACTGTGACTGATGAAAAATTGTGAACCTGCCTGATTGGAAAATCGACAGATGCATGATCGTTCGGTACCCACTAACCCCACGATAATGTGACAGATTTGTTGATCGCACTAAAATCGTTAGGGGTTGAAAAATCTTAACGTCTACATAGAAAGTTAGGTTGAAAAAAAGACATGTCCACCAAGTTCAAACTTTTTTTTTTTAACCTGCCTAACTGCTAGTTGTTACCTTAAAGTGATACTGACAATAAAAAAATATTCTTCAAAATATTAATATACATTAAAAGTTACCTATAGGTCATGTTGATCATTTTTCACTGATAGATCTGTTTTTCTAAGTAATTGCTACCTGAAGTTCCTTAACCGGTTTTGCCAATCTGACTCCTGCTGCATAAATATGGCAGCCTCCTCGTAGAGGAACATGGGGGATCAGATGGGTAATGTAAAAGCATCTGCAAATACTTTTATGGCAAAATTATAGATCGCATGCAAAGACAATGTTATGATAGATGTTAAAAAAGGTTTAATTTCTGGTGTCAGTATCTCTTTAAGCCTCAGAGAGATCTACCAGAAGCACAGTTTTGCAATATAAAACTGCTAATATCTTTGAAACAGAAAATGAAAACTGTAAAAGTACTCCATAGAAGACTCTGAGTAAATTTACTTTTTTCTGAATTTACATTCCACTTAAGAGTTTTTATTTTTTGCTGTTCCGCCTGGCTTGCTTGAGAAACCTGGAAATACACATTGTAAAAACATGTGCAGATTTTTTTGTGAACAGTAAGGCTCTGTCACATTGGTGTAAAGGTCTTATCACCATTATTGGCACTTCTGCAGACACTGTGCTATCAATAATGTGCCGCGTTTGCAGAAAGTGAACTCAAAGACCCAGGTTACCTTAGCTGTCTCTGTTCCAAGGATTCCTTATCTGTAAGTATAAGACAGATACTGGCTGCTAGGGACCTTGAACATGCTTATGCCAGCGAGTTTCCCTTGTGTCCCTGAATTTTTTTTTTTTTTCTTATCAATTTTTTCGGGTTCATTTTGTCTGTGGCTACAGACACTGTAATAGTCCTAGTCGTTGGGCAAAAAAAAGCTCACTGTGGATGCAGAAACATTTTTTTAAAACTTGAAATGAGAAAATGTATTCTGCCTTTCTAAACAAACCAAAAAAAACCCCGAAACGTGTGGCCTTCACATTTCCCCTGAACCAACTCGATTTGTGGCCCATACCAAACAAATTGCAGAAACCATATGTTACCAGGAGTATGCTATTACCAGATCAAAACAGAGAGTGTTAAAGGAGAACTAAAGAAGTAGGTAGAAATGTTGCACATTATGTTTTGCGCTTCTGTACCAGCCAAAGTCAACCACAGCCATTTAGCAGTAAAGATCTGTGTCTCCAAAGATGCCCCAGTAGCTCCCCGTCTTCTTTTCGGCTGATTCACTGCACATGCTCTGTGCTGCTGTCACTTACTGAGCTTAGGGATCCACTCACAATATACAGTACACATAGAATAGAAATGTCACAATATAAGGCTGATTAGTAATTAATACAGATAATTACTACATGGCAGCACAGAAACCAGTGCAATTGGCATCATAATTTAATAATCAGCCCTGTAGCATCAGCTTATATTACAGACCAACCTCATTTTCTGCTGGATAATTAGTGACGACCCCTAAGCTTAGCTTCTCATAGGGGTTGTTCACCTTCAAAATTGTTTTTCAGGTCAGTTGCTTTCAGATTGTTCACCAGAAATAAATACTTTTTCCAATTACGTTCTGTTTTCTATTTGTGATTGTTTTTCTAATATTGAAGTGTAAAGTTTAACTTTTCACCTTTTAAAGCAGCTCGGGGGGGGGGGGGGGGTGCCAACTCTGTAACTGATCTAAATTGATATATTTAGTTGATACATTTGTTATGTTTGTCCCTGAGTCTCATTAAAGGCGGCTGTTAGAATTGATACAATACAATACAATTATTGGATATATAAAGGAGAAGCAAACGCAAAAGTTAAAAAACCCCACCCCCCTACTCTACATAGACTGCCCTCCTCCCCCCAGCCTAAGTGTTACCTGGGGCAAACGCCCCTTTCTACTTACCCCTCGGTGCAGGTTCAGGCATTGGAGTTCACAGGCGCCATCTTCAGCCTCTTTGGTAATCTTGCTCCAACTGCACATGCGCCGCTCCGCCGGTCTCATTCCGAAGATTACCGAAGAGAAGATGATGGCGCCAATGAACTCCACTGGACAGAATCTGAACAGAAGGGTAAGTAAAAACTTAGGGGCCTGGGTAACACTGGGGGGTGGAGGGAGGGCGGCCAATGTTGGGTGGGGGGGGGTAGGTTTTTTTTTTAAAATTTTGGGTTTGCTTCTCCTTTAAATTAAAATACAATTTTGGATAAACCATAAAAAAATGGAAAGCAATTGAAAAAGGTCTTGATTTCTGGTGAACAATCTGAAAATAACTCAATTGAAAAAAGTGTTTGGAAAGTGAACAACCACTTTAAAGGACCAGTAACATAATTTTTTTTTAATGAAAAAAACCCACCAACACAGTTTAAACTTTTAATTCGCAAAGCTTTTATTAAGAAATTACTTACTGATTCTCTGCATGCGCTCCTCTTCAGAAACGGCAACAGGTCGACGATCCATCCTGTGGTGCTCGATTTCTCCTCCCTGGCTATCTCCTATAGAAGGCAGGGAGGAGAAATCGAGTGCAGCACTTTGGATCATCGCCCTGTCGCCGTTTCTGAAGAGGAGCACATGCAGAGAACCGGTAAGTATTTTCTTAATAAAAGCTTTGCGAATTAAAAGTTTAAACTGTGTTGGTGTTTTTTTTCCGTTAAAAAGAAACTACATTTAAAAAAAAAAAAAAAAAAATTATGTTACTGGTCCTTTAAGTAGAAAACACTTGCGCCCCCTCTACACTGCTCTCTGTGCCTAATACCAGATGAAATATCCAGTGCTCATTGAAGAGCCCAACATCATAACACAAAGAATGACATGCAAGGTAGGAGCGGGAGATGACGACACCTTTGTGCTTTCCCCCACCGGCCACTTTAGAATCAAGTGTGTCCTAACGTAGTGTCAGAGAAGATCACTGAAGCTCGGAATGCTCATGATAAAACCAGTCATTATCTAGAAGGCAAGATTCCCTAAAACGGCACCAGATTTATTTTTGCTGTACAAACTCATAAACATCAAATGACACATTTTTACAAAATGCTTGGACGCATTTGTAATTATTCTTTTAGAACATAAAATTGCCTACCTTTTATCTAAACCAAATGCCAAATGGTTTATAAATGACCGTGTAACTGCTTTGAGTGTTTGGGCTTCGGACTTGCTGGTGAACTGCAAATAAGAAATAAACATAGCAGAAACGTCACATAAACAAATCGTTACTTTCCTTGTCTTCTAGCCCCTGGTAACAAAGAGCAAGCCCAATATATGAGAAGAAGCACAATTCAACAAAACAATTGCTCTCTTTGTGTGTCCTCATCTGCTAGAAAAAGGAGGCCCCCCTATAAGATATTGGATCTAACGGTCAATGAATATCTGACACCCAACTGCTGCATGAAGAGAGAATGAAGAGTAACAGATGCTGGGAGAGGGATAGTGAAGATGAACTTGATTATATGCATCACCATCATTCTAAGATTACATGAATGAACAATACTTCTGCAGAAACAGATTACAGATTTGCTATTTAAAATTGCCCCTTATAATATACAGTATATTCCTTCTCTTAGTGGTGTCAAAATAAACCAAAGTTTTGTATAAAGAGACAGCGAACGGACTTAAATCTACAACACAAGCAGTTTAATGTAATACAGTTCTTCCTATAGGGAAAATATGTTGCAGGTGTTTACCGGTACATCAGTTCCTTTATTTATTAGCCAAATGGTTTTTACTGGGAGCAGTTTAGTTCTGGCTGTGTTAATAAGTGTAATGGAAACACCTTATTCTTGCATGAGCAATTTTCATTAGATTAAGTGCTTACATGGCAACCAATCAACTTGGAAAGAGGGGTGGAAAGACCACATCAACCAATTTCAGAGCTTTTTTACTGCTCACTATGCAAGATTAAAAGCCAACATATACTGTATATTGTAACATTACAATATTATGTGTGTGCATAATATTTTTGGAATATTAATTAGTATTTTAGCTTGAATGAATAGCTGACAGAAGAAGTGATGAATAAAATACAAATTGCACAAACCAGTAAAGATGCTCCATAATAATGTGCAACAAATCGAAGTGTCTTGCATATGATTTTTCTTATTTCAGAATCAAAATCCTAAAAAAAACACATAACATATACCAGTATAGTGGGTTAAAATATTCCATCTTGGATTATGTAGTTTGCTTTTGTTTCACAGTAAGGGAATATAACCTAATTTAACGGGTATTATGGTTATTTGAAAAATAACCCCCTACAGCCGAATACAGATAATAAATTGTTTATATAGTGAATAAAGTACCCCCTCTTGAAATTATAAGGATATTATAAGTCACCGAGGAGTTTCATGACCACATAAAAACACAAGGCCAAAGGCCGAGTGTTTTTATACAGGTCATGGAACTCCCAGGGACCCGTTATAAACGGCGCGTTCTGACATCAGAACGCGCCGTTTGTAAGGATATAATTTAGTCTGGTCCCATAGAGAAATGACCAGACTGTAGATTATAAGGATATAATTTACAAAATATTCATGGCTTTTGTGTATTATAATAGAAAATTGGACAGTGGAAAATTAAATAATTTAAACTGCTTGATATTCCTGCAAAATGTCCAAATTTTGATAGATTAAGGCAGGAGTTTCTTACTTGAAAGATGTCATATTTGCTTCCAACAATTAGAAGGGGTAATGGGAATGGGTCTATTAATTCTCTGTCCTGTTGAAAAACAGAAAATGAAGATTGTATATTATACGTGCAAATAATATATAAAAAGGTTGCATATATTGCTGATCATTAATACAGTGCAAAGAACTTAAACAACACTGAACTAATGTAGACTGTGTAAGCAAGATGGGGTAACAAAAAAGATAACAGTAAGGGCAAAAGCAAATTTCTAAGGGAGTCTGTCTACACGGGCTCACTTTAAAAAATAAAAAAAGGGGGGTAGCTACTTAATGAGAATTTATAGTTGATAGTACACCTTATACATTATTTACAAATAAATTTCTCTATATATTTTCAGTTAATTATTTTAGAAAACAGACTGCAATTCTAAGTTGATAAAACATAGCTGGAAATGTATGAAGGATACGGCAGAAAGTGAACGAAAACCTTATAAAGAACCAAAATAATTTGGAAATACCTACATCAAGGGCCAGATTTATCAAGGGTCAAATTTTGAACTTATGCAAACTCTAATAAACTCGAATGTACCCACAACTCGAATGGGAGGTTATTTACAAAAAAACTCGAATGTAAGGTTATTTATGAAGAAATTTGAATGCTTATATTCGATCGAATATGAACGACCTGAAAATTCTAATAAAATTTGAATTAAGTTTTCCCCCGAAAAAAAAAACTCAAGAAGGCTATTAACATATTAAAACAGTTCAAGGGACCTCTGCCATTGATTTATACATGAACTCACCAGGTTTTAGGTGGCGAATATTCCAATTAGAACCGTTTCCAGGGTCGAGGTGTGATAAATCTCACAATCGAATTAAAATTTGAATTTGTGAGTTTTGACTAAAACAAAATTAGAAAATTCGAATTTACCATTCGAACTTTATTAAATCTGACCCC